>NC_037683.1:30289567-30461451 GCF_003255815.1 Theropithecus gelada | reverse complement strand
GGGATTGCATTGGGAGTTATACCTGATGTAAATGATGAGTTGATGGGTGCAGCACAGCAACATGGCACAAGTATACATATGTAACAAACCTGCACGTTATGCACATGTACCCTACAACTTAAAGTATAATAATAATAAATAAATAAAAAAAAAAGTGATCAGTCCTCTTTGATCTCTCTCTTAATTCTAATTGAATATTAAACCATTTAAAGATTCATTTAATATATCATGAAAGTTGAGTTTTGATTTCTTGTGAGACAGGCATGTAGGTGACCAGATATACGGGTGTTTCCCAAGACAGAGATTTAATTCAGAGATACAGGTGTAGAATTCATACATGTATACCTGTTACCTCATGCTGTAAGTGTGGACAGTGGGAAAAAAAAGTGCCAGTAACTTCAGTTTGGAGAAAACTAACATTTATTTTCTCCATGGAAGAAAAAGGATTTTGTGAAAGAGAAAACAAAAAATACAAGAAAAACAGGAAACAGCCCTATCAAAAAAGTCAAGTGAAAAGAGCTTTAAGTGAAAAGAATCAGCCAGTATTTTCATATGTTGGGGAAAACATCCATAAAGCTATAGATCTAATAGATACATTCATTCTCTCTCATAGACATGTTTTTTCTAGTACTTTTAAAATCTGAAGTTTTATTTTGGTGTAATATATGAGGTACAGATGTAACTGATTTTTTTAAAATGGCTACCAAATTTACCTAATAAGTCATCTTTCCTCACTAATTTAAAATGCCATCTTTATCATTCCTTCAGTGTCCATTGACCTTCTACTTATAGCTTCATATTACAGGATTTTCATATCATTACATGAAGCTATTATTAAAGCTTTACAATACATTTTAACACTTGGTAGGCAAGTGATTCCTTATTACTTTATTTTTCCACGTTTTCCCCAATTATTTTTGCTTACTTTGTTTCTGTATATGCATTCTAAAATCAGCTTCCTAGTTTCCAAAATACTACTGAAATTGTATTAAGATAACCTTAAGTGTATAGGCTACACTATCTCAGGAGACAACAGTTTTGATAAAACTAGGGCTTGGTACTTTTCTCCTCCACAAACTGCACTAGGAGCAGGTTGGAGAACCTGAGATGTAAATGAAAACCCACTACCAGTAGCTCTCCTTTACTATCTAGACCTCCAGCTCTAAGAAAGATGGCATGAACTAAGGCTGTGTATGGGGTAGATGTGAAATTGCGGTTCCGGTGGAGAGGGAAGTATAGTCTCCTTCTGGTTAAGAAAAAAAAAAAAAAAAAACCAAACTTCTCCTAGAACATAAAGTATAATAATAATAATAAAAAAACTCAGCATATGTAACTGCACATACATGGTACTCAAATAAAGGAGCTATTATTTTTATTGCTCATTTAAAAAAAAAAGAAGAAAAAAACAAAACCCCAAACTTCTCCATAGCTTTCACACTTGCCCAACATCTTAGACCATGAAACACCAGGATAATTAGGTGCCCAAAAACTCATAATCATTATTTTTTATTCCTCCTAACTGTAATTTTGCATAATTTCACCAACATGTCCCCAACACCCATTTCCCCTCTCCCAGTCCCTTGTAATCACCATTGTCTCTACTTCTATGAGGTCAACTTTTTCAGATTCCACAGACAAGTGAGACCATGTGGTGTTTGTCTTTCTGTGTTTGGCTATTTCACATAACATAATGTCCTGTAGGTTCATTCATATTATCCCAAATCACAAGATTTTCTTTTTTTAAAGGCTGAATAGTATCTCATTGTGTGTGTGTGTATGTGTGTGTGTGTGTATACTGTACCACATTTTTGTTATTTATTTATCTAATCATGAATATGTAGGTTGATTCCATACTTCGGTTATTGTGGATAATGCTGTAGTGAACATGGGAATACAGATATCTCTTTGACATACTGATTTCATTTCCTTTGAATATATATCCAGTAGTGGGATTGCTCTATTATATGGTAGTTTTCTTTTTAGGATTTTGAAAAACTTCCACACTGCTTTCCATAATGGCTGTACTAATTTACATTCCCACTAACAGTGTACAGGGTTCCCTTCTGTCCACATCCTCACCAACACCTGTTATCTTTCATCTTTTTGAAAATAGCCATTCTAACTGGAGTGAGATGATATCTCATTGTGGCTTTGATTTGTATTTCCCTGATGATTAGTGATTTTAAGCACATTTTCGTATACCTGTTGGCCATTTGTATGTCTTTTAAGAAATGTCTATTCAAATTCTTTGTCCACTTTTCTTTAAGAGATGAGGTCTTGCTATGTTGCCCAGGCTGGCCCTGAACTCCTAGGCTCAGCCTCCCGAGTAGCTGGGACTAAAGGGGTGTGCCACTGTGCTTGACTTCTTTGTTCATTTTAAAATTGGGTTATTTGGGTTTTTTAGCTATTGAATTGCCTGAATTCCTTATATATTTTGGACATTAACCTCATCAGGTGTATGGTTTGCAATTATTTTCTCCCATTCTGTAGATAGTGCTTTTACTCTGTTGATTGTTTCCTTTGCTGTGCAGAGGTTTTTCTGCTTAATGTAATCTCATTGGTCTATTTTTGCTTTTCATTGTCTGTGCTTTTTGGGTCACATCCAAAAAAATCATTGCCCAGACTAATGTCATAAAGCTGTTTCCCTATATATTCTAGTAGTTTTAGTTTCCATTCTTACATTTAAGTCTCGAATCCATTTTGAGTTGATTATTATATAAAATAAGGGCCTAATTTGATTCTTCTGCATGTGGCTATCCAGTTGTCCCAACACAATTTATTGAAGAGACTATTTTTGTGTATTCTTGGCATTGTTATTAAAAATCAATTGATCCTAAAGGCAGAGATTTATTTCTAGGTTCTCTATTCTGTTCCATTAGTCTACATGTCTGTTTCTATGCCAGTACCACGCTGTTTTGATTACTATAGCTTTACATTATACAGTCATTTATCACTTAACGTCAGGGATATGTTCTGAGAAATGCATCCATAGTTCATTCTGTTATTGTGCGAACATCATAGAGTGTACTTACAGAAACCTTGATGGTATAGCCCACTGCACACCTAGGCTGTATGGATAGCCTGTTGTCCCTAGGCTACAAAATTGTCAACATGTTACTACACTGAATACT
This sequence comes from Theropithecus gelada, assembly GCF_003255815.1. NCBI lineage: Eukaryota > Metazoa > Chordata > Mammalia > Primates > Cercopithecidae > Theropithecus > Theropithecus gelada. Next base: position 30,458,320 of record NC_037683.1, on the reverse strand, counting down.
GTAGGCAATTGTAACACAATGGTACATATTTGTGCATCTAAACATAGAAAACGTACAGTAAAAATACAGTATAAAAGTTAAAAATGGTACACCTGCATTGAGCACTTACCATGAATGAAGCTTTCAGAATTGGAGGTTGCTCTGGATAAGTCAGTGAGTGAGTGGTGTGTGAATGTGAAGGCCTAGGACATTAGTGTACACTACTGTAGACTTTATAAACACTGTACACTTAGGCTACACTAAATTTATTTTATAAATATTTTTCCTTCTTTAATAATAAATTAACCTTAGCTTACCACAACTATTTTATTTTATAAACTTTTTAAATTTGTAAGCTTTTTGACTTTTTTGTAATAATACTTTGAAACACAAATATATTGTACAGCTATACAAAAATATTTTTTCTTCATATCCTTAAGTTCTTTTCTATCTTTACATTTTTATATTTTGATTTTGATTTTTTACTTTTTAAACTTTTTTTGTTAAACACTAAGATAAACACACACAATATCCTTGGCCTACACAGGGTCAGGATCAAAACATCACTGTCTTTCAACAGCTTGTCCTACTGGAAGGTCCTCAGGGGCAATAACATGCCTGAAGCTGTCATCTCCTATGGTAACAATGTATTCTTCTAGAATACCTGCCTGAGGCTGTTTTACAGTCAGTTTTTAATTTATTTTTATTTTTTATGTTTTTAAATAAGTACAGGGTGTACACAGTAAAATAATAAAATTATAGTAAATAAACCAGCAACTTGGTCATTTATTATCAAGTATTATGTGCATAATTGTATGTGCTTTTTTTATTCAAAAAGAAAATCATTAAGAACACAGCATTATTAATATTTATTCTTTTTTTAAAAAAGAATCTGATTTATTTATTTATTTAATTTTTTAAATTAGACTTTAAGTTCTGGGATACATGTGCAAAACGTGCAGGTTTGTTACACAGGTATACATGTGCCATGGTGGTTTGCTGTATCCATCAACCCGTCATCTACATTAGGTATTTCTCCTAATGCTATCCCTCCCCTAGCATCCCACCCCTTAACAAGCTCCAGTGTGTGATGCTCCCCTCCCTCTATCCATGTGTTCTCATTGTTAGCTCCCACTTAAGAGTGAGAACATGTGGTGTTTGGTTTTCTGTTCCTGTGTTAGTTTGCTGAGAATTATGGTTTCCAGCTTCATCCATGTCCCTGCAGAGGACATGAACTCCTTCTTTTTTATGGCTGCACAGTATTCCATGGTATATATGTGCCACATTTTCTGTATGTAGTCTATCATTGATGGACATTTGGGTTGGTTCCAAGTCTTTGCTATTGTGAATAGTGCTGAAATAAACATACATGTGCATGTGTCCTTATAGTAGAATGATTTATAATCCTTTCGTTATATACCCAGTAATAAGATTGCTGGGTCAAATGCTATTTCTGGTTCTAATCCTTGAGGAATTGCCACACTGTCTTCCACAATGGTTGAACTAATTTACACTCCCACCAACAGTGTAAAAGCGTTCCTATTTCTCCACATTCTCTCAAGCAGATGTTGTTTCCTGGCTTTTTAATGATTGCCGCTCTAACAGGCATGAGATGGTATCTCATTGTGGTTTTGATTTGCATTTCTCTAATGACCAATAATGATGAGCTTTTTTTCATACGTTTATTGGCTGCATAAATGTCTTCTTTTGAGAAGTGTCTGTTCATATCCTTCACCCACTTTTTGATGGGGTTGTTTGGTTTTTTCTTGTAAATTTGTTTAAGTTCTTTATGGATTCTGGATATTAGCCCTTTGTCAGATGTATAGATTGCAAAAATTTTCTCCCATTCTGTAGGTTGCCTATTCACTCTGATGATACTTTCTTTTGCTTTGCAGAAGCTCTTTAGTTTAATTAGATCCCATTTGTCAATTTTGACTTTTGTTGCCATTGCTTTCAGTATTTTAGTCATGAAGTCTTTGTCCATACCTATATCCTGAATGGTATTGCCTAGGTTTTCTTCTAGGGGTTTTATGGTTTTAGGTTTCATGTTTAAGTCTTTAATCCATCTTAGTTAACTTTTGTATGAGGTATAAGGAAGGGGTCCAGTTTCAGTTTTCCGCATATGGCTAGCCAGTTCTCCCAACACCATTTATTAAATAGGAAATCCTTTCCCCATTGCTTGTTTTTGTCAGGTTTTTCAAAGAACAGATGGCTGTAGATGTGTGGCATTATTTCTTAGGCCTCTGTTCTGTTCCATTGGTTTATATATCTGTTTTGGTACCAATACCATGCTGTTTTGGTAAACGAGGAGGAAGTCGAATCCCTGAATAGACCAATAAGAAGTTCTGAAATTGAGGCAGTAATTAATAGCCTACCAAGAAAACAAAACAAAACAAAACAAAACAAAACAAAACCCAGGACCAGACAGATTCACAGCAAATTCTACCAGAAGTATAAAGAGGAGCTGATACCGTTCCTTCTGAAACTATTCCAAACAATAGAAAAAGAGGGAATCCTCCCTAACTCATTTTATGAGGCCAACATCATCCTGATAACAAAGCCTGGCAGAGACACAACAAAAAAAGAGAATTTTAGACCAATATCCCTGATGAACATCGATGCAAAAATCCTCAATAAAATACTGGCAAACTGAATCCAGCAGCACATCAAAAAGCTTATCCACCACGATCAAGTTGGCTTCATCCCTGGGAGGCAAGACTGGTTCAACATATGCAAATCAATAAATGTAATCCATCACATAAAAAGAACCAAAGACAAAAACCACATGATTATCTCAATAGATGCAGAAAAGGCCTTCAACAAAATTCAACACGTCTTCATGCTAAAAACTCACAATAAACTGGGTATTGATGGAACGTATCTCAAAATAGTAAGACCTATATATGACAAACCCACAGCCAATATCATACTAAATTGGCCAAAGCTGGAAGCATTCCCTTTGAAAACTGGCACAAGACAAGGATGCTCTGTCTCACTACTCCTATTCAACATAGTATTGGAAGTTCTTGTCAGGGCAATCAGGCAAGAGAAAGAAATGAAGGGTATTCAACTAGGAAGACAGAAAGTCAAATTGTTTCTGTTTGCAGATGACATGATTGTATATTTACAAAACCCCATCTCAGCCCCAAATCTCCGTAAGCTGGTAAGCAACTTCAGTAAAGTCTCAGGATGCAAAATCAATGTGCAAAAATCACAGGCATTCCTATACACCAATAATAGAAAAACAGAGAGCCAAATCATGAGTGAACTCCCATTTACAATTGCTACAAAGAGAATAAAATACCTAGGAATACAACTTACAAGGGATGTGAAGGACCTCTTCAAGGAGAACTACAAGCCACTGCTCAAGGAAATAAGAGAGGACACAAACAAATGGAAAAACATTCTATGCTCATGGATAGGAAGAATCAATATCGTGAAAATGGCCATACTGCCCAAAGTAATTTATAGATCCAATGCTATCCCCATCAAGCTACCATTGACTTTCTTCACAGAATTAGAAAAAACTACTTTAAATTTCATATGGAACCAAAAAAGAGCCCGTACAGCCAAGACAATTCTAAGGAAAAAGAACGAAGCTGGAGGCGTCACGCTACCTGACTCTAAACTTCTATAAATGAACTCATGAGGCCAAAGAATGAAGGAGACACCAACACATGGGGGAAAAAATCAAAACAATGTGGTCAGTGCAATGGTAGAGATGTGCACAGTATATCACGGAAACCCAGAGAAGACAAACGTAACACAGCTTTAGGATGATATGGAATTTTTCTCCCAGGAGGAGAGGATGGTCAAGCTGAGAGAGGTGTGAACTGAGTGGAAAGGAGGGGAGTAGTATTCCAAGAAAAGGGAACAGTATGAGCAATTCTTGGAGGTAGGAAAGCTGTATACAGGGAACCATCAGCAGGTTGTTGAATATAGGAAGCTGAATGGGGCTGGGCACAGTAGCTCACGTCTGTATTCCCAGCACTTTGAGAGGCCGAGGTGGGATCATCACTTGAGACCAGGAGTTTGAGACCAGCCTGGGCAACATAACCTGACCCTCATCTCTTCAAAAAATAAAAATAAATTAGCCTGCTGTAGTGGCAGGTGCCTGTAGTCCTAGCTACTCTGTCTGAGGTTGCAGTGAGCTATGATTACCCCATTGCACTCTAGCCTGGACAACAGAGCAAGACCCTGACTCTGGAAAAAAAAAAAAAAAAAGAATCGTAATAATACTAACATACAACAAATCATGCAGATTCCAGTAAGGCCTGTCATATTCGGCAGATTAGGCAGGTTTAAATATACTTTTACGTGATGATGAGCCCCTAAAAGCTTCTGAGCAGGAGGGACTATCTGAAAAAAGATAGAGAATGGTTAAGACCCAAGACAGAGAGAAGTTACAAGGACTATTTGGTTGATAAAATCTGTAGGAATTGGAACCGGCTGAATGTGGGAGTGGGGGTGGGGTGAGAGATGGGGAGGAGTGAAGACTAAATAAACCCAGATTTCTGGTTTGAGTCCAGGAGAGTGGGCTGCTGAATCCAAAGGCCAGGACACCTATACCTCTGGGAATACAGTGATGGTTGCAAAAGGCATCTGGTATTGTCCTTCTGCCACTGTCTTAAAAGGGATTCTAAAAGGATTTTCTTGCCCTTGTTCCTCTAGCCCTACACTTGCGTTACTGGCCTACGTGGATACTCACCAGCTGGCTGTGTCCATCATTGCAGCCAAGTCTGAGAATTCCTGATTATACTTAGAGCCTGTGGAGCTGCTGACACAAACAGTCATTAGCAGACGACCCTTTTGCAACAAAGTATGCTTTAAAATGTAAACCGTGGAGGCATTTTCCTTGCGTTGTCCAGAAGGAACTTTGTCCTGCGTGAGCCTGGATTAATCATGAGAGAGCTCGTCAACATTCCACTGGTACATATTCTTACTCTGGTTGCCTTCAGCGGAACTGAGAAACTTCCAAAAGGTTGGTTTGAGCAATCGTGTCTTCTTGTTGCCTTGTCATGGTTGTAGAGTGTGTGTACGAGATATGTCCACCACTGATTTATAGTATGGTGGGCTTCAGTTTTACTTGAAGAAGGGTGAGATGTAGGATGAGGGAGGAAACTATATACATAAGCAATTGGTTGATGGTCTCCTCTCTACCAACATTTTCCTCCGAAGTTCTGCAATAAAAGGCTTAGCCACATAGTGCATGCAGAGCTCTGACTTCTAAGGCAAAACGTAAGCATGTACACTGCAAGTTATCAAGGTCTATTTTGTTTATGCGTATGTCAAATTTCAGGGTGGTCTAAGTGGATGATGAAAACCTTTTTGCATCAGGTTTGCCAGGAATAGAATCAACCCCCTTCTCAGACATCCAGAGCATTGGCTTCTGAATGAAAATCACTTTTATTTTCAGTTTTAGCTTTGCCAAACACTTAATAAATATTTTAGTTGCTAAAAATTGGAAATACAGAAAGACATACACAATTTGCCTGTGTAGTAAACCCAGAAGACAATGGATTCTAAATAACTTTGAGGCGGAGTCATGATTTGGCTTGGCAAGAGATGGCAAAAGTTTTTTTCAGAGCCTTTGGAATGTACCGGAAATAACACCACCTCAGGGGAAAGGAAAGCAACTTAAGAAACTGACAAACACCTGTTGCAGTAGCAAGAATGTCCAGTGATATAGTTTCTGGCCAGTGTATTATGAAACTGGGACTAGCGTATTTTAAATCAGGAAGACTGGAAAATGTGATTTACAAAGTGACTAAGGGCATCATTGAAATCTTTTTTAAAAAAGACATGAGAAAGCAGATCGAATGGTATCAATAAAAGACTTTTCAAATTAAATGTTATACCACAGAGTTAAAAGGGTTTTTTGCTTTAGGACATGTTCACATTAATCATTTTCCCTTTATATTAATCAAAGCACTGAAACGGTTTGTATTGTGTAGGTAATGAAGGTGGTATCTGCATATAGATGCAAAACGTATCTTTAGATTTTGTGGTAAAGAATTTTCAAATTAAATGTTATACAATAGAGTAAAAAGAGTTTTTTTGCTTTAGGACATGTTCCAATTAATCATTTTCTCTTTACATTAATCAAAGCTCTGAAACAGTCTGTATTGTGTAGATAAATGAAGGTGGTATCTATATATAGATGCAAAACGTATCTTTAGATTTTGTGGTTCACTAAAAATTCTGGAGCCATACGGTCAAGGTTCACATGCAAATAAGATATGGGTTTCTTCACAAACAATCCGGTTTCACAGGTTTTTTTGTTTAATTTTGTTGCTTCTCTTTTTCCATTTTACTTGAGTATAATGGTATCTTCAAATGTATTTAAACATTTAATTTCTAATGAATACTTTAAGGCATCTACAGATAAAAGAGACTCCAGATCTTTTCAAACAGCTAATAATAGTTAGAAGGACTTAACATTGACTTCAGATTATTTTAATACTTCCTGATCAAACAACGGATGTCCGGTAAGGCCCCACTTGGATGTTTGAATGTATGGGTCGTCCTAAGTCTTATTTGTATATTTCTAAACCATGCAGTTACATAAAAATGATAGGGTTAAATACTAAAATACAGTCTTATAAAGAGCAGGACAATTGATTTTGATGATTCAAATAAGGATTTGTTGCACACACACACAACCCCCAAAACCTCTCTATCTGAATAAATGTTAAATTATATGCTAGAAAAAATTGATTTTCATTTCCAAACTTTACAAATAAAGCCCTTAATTCAAATGCACACTATCTCTAGTTTGAAAACACTGCAATATAGTGGCATCGAGATAACAAAGCCAAACATCCTGACTTTTAAATAAACTAACCAGTTCATTCATCCAATTTCATTTCTTATAATTTACTAACTACTAGAATTAGGTTTTAAAATCAAAAAATTAAAACAATTTTTTTTCTCAGTCTATTGTACCATAAAATCTAAATTGGTATGAGTTTAACATCACCCTTAGCCAAAACACCATGTCTAGGAGAACAAACATTTATTTACTACATATACCAGTTCTGAGAATAAATAATATCATGAAAGTACAGTCCTTAAAATTCTAAATGTTGAAGGGTGAGGAATACATTGGGAGAAAAGAGCCACAATAAAATATTATTACTATCATTATTATTATTATTTGAGACAGAGTCTCGTTCTGTCTCCAGGCCTCAGTGCTGTGGTGCGGTCTCGGCTCACTGCAACCTCCTCCTCCCAGGTTCAAGCGATCATTTGCCTCAGTCTCCCAAATACCTGGGACTACAGGCGCATGCCACCACGCCCAGCTAATTTTTGTATTTTTAGTAGAGACAGCATTTCACCATGTTGGCCAGGATGGTCTCCATCTCCTGACCTCGTGATCTGCCCGCCTCAGCCTCCCAAAGTGCTAGGATTACAGGCATGAGCCACAGCGCTGGTCATTATACTACTGAAACTAATAAAACTGGCCCACCCAAACTATTTCTACTACTTATAGAAAGCTACTGTTTTCCCTATTCTTGGCAGACAGTAATAACAAAAAGAGTTTTTTAGATAATATACTTCTTCCTAAGTCCTTTATCATGATGAATAAAGGAAATTGCACAATATGTATTACCTAAAAAATTGACATATTTAAAATAATACAAAAGTATTCAGGGGATTCTTTTCTGACTTTCTGCACATTATTTTTTGATAAAAATTAATATCCAACTTTGTAGAATTAATTGTTTATAGTTTTCATTTTAGTTTAATTGAGACTACTGATGCCCAAAGATAAGGGGAAAAATTGTCTTTCTGAATCATTTCAACTAGTGATATTTTCAGCGATGAATTCAATGCCATAACCCAAGTAGTAGAATTTTACAAACTGTCATTTATGAAAGTAGCCAATGTTTCACTGGATAACTGCCTTAACCATATACATCAGTAACACTTAATGCTTTATCAGGGAGTATGAAATGTATGGTGCGATGTTAGATTCTGCAGGAGTATAAGAGTTCATGTAAGCAGCTCTGGATTTGCTTAATATGCACAAAGAACTGTCAAATGTCTTACTTTCAAAATACTCCACTTACTACAAAACCTTGAAGTGTTTGAGTGTAAATGATTTTATCTTTAGATAGATTTGAATAACCTCCTCCTTTAAATTATATGTATATAAGGATAGGATTCACAGATTTGACATATGACTAAGTCAGGACTGACACAGCTGTCATTGAAATCTAGGACACACAGTCCTGGATGAATATTTTATATTGACGTGCATTGAAAGAGTTATTCATTGCATGTTTGAGTAAACAGAGTTGCTTCAAATATTATTGACCTTAAAGAAAAGAAGGAAGGAGCAGAAATTTCAAGATCTCTTTAAACTCTACCTTATTTCCAAAGGTAAATGAAGTAGGCAGCTTCTCAGTGAAATGAAACCTGATGTCATTGAAGAAGTGTAACAAGTGAGGGGTGGAAAGGGGGCCTGAAGGGAGTGGCTGTATTCAGGAAGATGAGAGGATCACACGGGCCATGCTGAGGACCCAGCTGGGGCTAGGAACTGCAGCTTTCTTTATAATGCCCCTGACCTGAACATTTGCTGCACTATACCAGCAGTGCTATGTGAACATAGGGTAGTGAGGACAGATGGCTGGATTAATTCAGGATTGGCACTTTCCAGGGTCAGTATAGCTAAAGAACTAGAGAGTAAAAGAGTTGGAGTTATATGGCAGCATACCATGCGGTATAGTTTGGATCATGAAGCAAGTAAAACAAGGATATTTAAGGCTTGGAAGAGAAGGTTAAAAAGTTTAAACCAACCCCAGAGTGTTTTGTTATACTAAAAAATTACTGCATTCATAATGTTAAGAGAAACACAAATATTTTCCAAGTCAGAGCCCTAATTTTACTAAAATAGAAAGGAGCAAATACACCTTGTTTCTTTATGTACTCAATCATTGGGTCATGTCAATCAAAAAATAATCAAGCAAAAGTTGGAAGTCAATGGCCATATGCGAGAGGCCATAAAATACAAACGAAAAGTAATGTCACGTCCTTCTCATCAAGAAGTTAATATCCAAGTCAAGTTTTTCTTTGGGTCCAGAAAAGGATTGTGTTCATTTTCATGTATTTGTTATTCATGTAGTCCTTGGATTGAGAGAAGAAATAGTGCCCTAGTTTAAACAGGCTCTGGCTGAGATGAAAGCTGGATAGAATGAAAGTCAACAAGAGACAGTGTGCTGAGTCAACAAATATCATTAAATACAACTGACCCGTGTGATTGTGTCAGTGAAAACTGGAAAGCAGATTTGGATAACTGGAAATATGGGCAATGTGGACTTTGCATTCTGTGTATAGAAACTGATATTGATGTACATCTTCTCTTTATCCATCTGTGCATAATCAGTATGATCTTGAAGATGCAGTATGTCTTAGAGAAAGGAACCAACTTTAACCCTGAAGTTCAGCTAGTTCAGCTCTATCACTTCACATTTTTGTGATATGTAGACAAGTTATGTAACCATTTTTAGTATTCATTTCTGGTCCGCAAGTGGAAATATTAATAGTATCTACCTTTATGATTTTTTGTGATAAATAAGATAATGAATGAAAAGTATAATGCATGGCACATACCAGATTCTTAATCAATTTTAGATGCTAATATTAGTAAAAACAGAGTTAAACTTCACATAAGACTGTTATGTCACTGAATCTTATGGGAAGGTGTTAACCTAATAAAGTTCTTAGTAACACCTTCCATATGTCTCCATGTCTATTTTCCAAGACATTCTAAGACTTACTTCTTTGATCTTAACTGATCTCAACAGTTCATGTGACACCTCCAATGTGTCACCTCATTGGAAAGATAATATTAATACTAAGTCTGTTACCTCTGCCAGTTCTGCATCTGTGTATTGAGTGAAAATAAAACTAGTGCATAAAGTTTCTGTCTTATAAAAGTAGTACATGGTATCTAAGGTTGATTTTGAAAACACAAAATACATAAAATTTAAGCAAGAAAAAATCACCCATTCTTCCAGGACCAGTAACACGTTAGTTTATTTTCTTTCATTTTTTTCTATGTATTTTTTAAAGTGCTAATAATATTGTGCTACATGCTATTTTTACTTAGCACTAAAGCATAAGTGTATTCTATATTATTAATCTTCAAAACATCATGTGCAATGACTAATATTCTGTTTAGATAACAGTGTGCTAATATATGTTTAATATTCACCTCACTGAGGAAAAAAAGGCCCAGATTTGTTGCTCTCATTGATTTCTGCAGTATAAATACTCCATAGTAAAAGACTCCATCTTGTCTGTGGCCAATCTCAAGCTACTCTCAAATACTGAGCACTGAGTTGGGAAATAGCATGTGTAGTGTGCCTCCTTCATATATTATTTCTACCACACAGATACATTAGAGATAACCTCAAGAACTTATATAATAGTAAAATGTAGTTAAATCATTAGGAATGTCAAGTATTACTACTTTGTTTTTAATATATTTAATTATAAATATATACAACTTAGTTTTTAATAGTGGTAATATATAACAATCACCTCTGAAAATTCCTAAAAAATTACCAAGTGGCTCTTGCAAACCTGTGGAAGACAAAACTGTGTGCCTCAATCTTCTCCCACTTGACTACAATTAGTAGAATTTAGTAAAATTGATGTGTTTTCTGCAGTAAAAGTCACTTATATGCTTTTCTATATGTGAGATTATTTCCTTAGGATAGATTCCCAGAAATGATGATGATGATGATGATATTATTATTATTATTTTGGAGACAGAGTCTTGCTCTGTCACACAGGCTGGAGTACAGAGGTGCAATCACAGCTCACTGAAGCCTTCAACTCCTAGGCTCAGTTGATCCTCCCACCTCAGCTTCTTCCCAAGTAGCTGGGGTTACAAAGTGTGTGCCACCACACCAGCTAATTTTTAAATTTTTTGTAGAGATGTGGTTTCCCTGTGTTGCCCAGCCTGAACTCAAACTCCTAGGCTCAAGTGATCCTCCCACCTCGGCCTCAAAAGTGCTGGGATTACAGGTGTGAGCCACCAACCACACCCAGCCTGAGATAAAATATTAATGGTATAATAAATTTGAATGTAATAAAGACAAGGAAAACAATTGAACAGCCTGGGTTTCTTTTTCTAAATTATAGAATCAAGTAACATTTGCACAGTGCTCCATGTGGACCAAGGACAATTTTAAATGGTTTCCATTTACTCCTTGTGACAAGCTTATGTGGAGGCTTTATTATTATCTCCAGCTATAGCTAAGACACTGAGGTTAAGTGTGGTTAAGTGACTTGCAGAGCAAGTGATAGAGCTGGGATGTGAATTCAAGTCCTGTGCTACATTGCCTTCTAATGGCTAGTTGCTCAATAGTCTTTCTTTTTTTTTTTTTAAGACTGAGCTTTGCTGTGTTGCCCAGGCTGCAGTGCAGTGGCACGATCTCGGCTCACTGCAATCTCCACCTCCTGGGTTCAAGTGATTCTCCTGCCTCAGCCTCCCCGCGTAGCTGGGATTACAGGTGTGTACCACCACACCCAGCTAATTTTTGTATTTTTAGTAGAGACGGAGTTTCACCATGTTGGCCAGGAATCTCTTGAACTCATGATCCGCCCCGCTTCGGCCTCCCAAAGTGCTGGGATTACAGTCATGAGCCACTGTGCCTGGCCTAGTCTTTCTTTTTAAACAGTAAAAGCATTCAACATCATCAATTAATCTTTGGGCCCATTGTTAACCACACCCCACAAGCTTCATAAAATATTGTTTTTGTTCTTTATCGCTCAAAATCTAGATGATTATACTATTAATTGCTTATTTCATTCATTTGTTGTTTAGAAAATAACTTTATATTGATATTGACTTTCTCAAACTCTATGAATTACAATTTTGCTTCCATTGCATTTTGAAAATTAACATTTCTTTGGCATTTTATCTGCTACAATTTTTTTTCTATTACGAAAGCAATATGTATTCATTTTTTAAAAAAATCCTGTAAGGTACAGAAAAACAAAAATATAAAATTACACATAATGCTCATAGCAAGGGATAAATGCTCTTAGCATTTTGCTATTCATTCTTTCAGTCTCTTTCTCTCAAATATGTGTGTGTGTATATATATGTGTATATATGGTATATATATACATGTACGTACATATGTATGTAATTTTATTTTTTAAATTTTAAGTTCTGGGATACATGTGCAGGATGTGCAGTTTTGTTACATAGGTAAACGTGTGCCATGGTGGTTTGCTGCACCTATCACCCATCACCTAAATAAATGGGCTCAGCATGTATTAGCTATTTTTCCTAATGCTCTCCCTCCCCCAATCCCACCTGCTGACAGGCCCCAGTGTGTGTTGTTCCCTTCCCTGTGTCCATGTGTTCTCATTGTTCAGCTCCCACTTATAAGTAAATCATGCGGTGTTCGCTTTTCTGTTCCTGCATTAGTTTGCTGAAGATAATGGCTTCCAGCTCTATCCATGCCCCTGCAAAGGACATAATCTCATTCCTTTTTATGGCTGCATAGTATTCTATGGTGTATATGTACCACATTTTCTTTATCCAGTCTATCACCAATGGTTACTTGGGTTGATTCCATGTCTTTGCTATTGTGAATAGTGCTGCAATGAACATAGGTGTGCATATATCTTTACAAATTTCAGAGGCTGTTACTTCATTGAGGAAAGAGAAGCATTTAAATAAGAAGCTCTCTCTTCAGCTCCCTACCAGCAAAGGGGAAAAACCTACCTCTCTGCATCCATCTTGTCCTCCTTCTCCCTCACTGTGCTTTAAGAGGACTTTCTCCTCCCATCTGTGGTTAACCTGTCTTTCTTCCTCTGAGCCCCACATTTATCTGCTTTCTTAGGGACCTATTTCCTTCAATTATCTCCTGTTTTTCTCCAATGTCCTACATTTTTGCTTCTACTAGATGCTTCCAGTCAGCATTTAAACCCGCTCTTGTCACCATACTCACCTCCAGCACCATGCAGCCCCTTTCTTCCCTTCTATTGTTAAACTCTGCTGCAAAAAGATGTCTTCCCTCTCCTCTTAGTTTCCACTTCCTTATCACCACCTAACCCCCACCACTGCAATCTGGCTTCCACCAAATCTGCAAGCACCAGAATCAACATGACCGTCTCATCAGGAATGGGCACTTTTAGGTCCTTATTTAACTTAACATCTTGGCAGCATTTGATTCTCCATCTTTTGTGAAATGTGTGCTACTCTTGGGCTCTGCCAATAGCCTCCACTGGCTTTGCTTACAACTCTGGTTTCTTCCTCTCAGCCTCTTTTCTAAACTTTTCATTCTCTCACCCATCTTTTATAAATGTTTGTGTTTTCTTCTAATGGGCTTAGGGCACCAATCTCCCGCCGTCTTCAGGCTTTCAGAGTTACCATTTCCTCTGCCTGGAACACTCTTTTCTCTCCACTGCACCAAGCCAAATTTGAATCATCCTGTGAATGTGTGTGAATGTATTGTATAGTTTGTTTTTATTCCTCGTTTTATCAAGTTCAGTGGTTGAGAAACATTATTTATCATGTTAAAGAAATACTATTATATTCCTACTCTACTAATGGTTTCCAAGTAGGGAATGGATAGTTAACTCTGTTACTGCCTTTTTGACTGTGATGGGTATCTTTTAAACTATGACTATAGTAAATCCTGTTTAAAGGACTTTTCTATTAAATTATCCTTATATTTTTGCAAGGATTTTTTTTCTGCCTAAATGCATAGTAATAATTTTGAAATTTATGTTTAATTTGCTTTTTAAAATTTTACTTTAGGGCTTTACATCCTGCTTGACTTACATTAGCATTGTTTTATTCCAAAGATTGATTTGAGAAGCTTTCTATATTTTATATTCCCTATAGCTTTTGTTTGTTTTTGAGACAGGGTCTCTCTCTGTCACCCAGGCTGGAGTGCAGTGGTGCAATCACAGCTCACTGTGGCCTTGACCTCCTGAGCTCAAGTGATCCTCCTACCTCAGGCTCCCAAGTAGCTGGGACTACAGATGCATGTCACCTGTATCTGGCTAATTTTTCTTGTTTTTGTATTTTTTGTAGAGATGTGGTCTTGCCATGTTGCCCAGGCTGGTCCCAAACACGTGGATCCTCCAATGGACCCTTCTGGGCTCAATGGATCCTCCTGGGCTTAATGGATCCTCCTGCCTCAGTCTCCCAAAGTGTTGAGATTACAGGCATCAGCCACTGCACCTGGCTCCTTGTAGCTTTATGTAACTTGAGACTTAATTCTTTCTTAAAAGTTTTTTAAAACTTACCTGAAAAATTCTGGGGCATTATATTTTTTTCAGAAGTGTTCTTTGATAATCTAATCTTTTTCTTCTGTGAGTATTGTTGATGATTTCACCACACCCTTTATTACATGTGAACCATTTCGTTTTTAAAATTCTTAATTCTTTGGATTTTAGTTTTTAAATATTCATTACTGTTTAGCTATGTTGAATTGTGGTTCAAGAATGTGACATATAATCTATGCTTTTAAAATTTTTTTAATCTTTAGTTTTCATGGGCATTTGAAAATATGTGTCATCTATCAGGGCTTAGAATTGATGTGCATATCTGTTTAATTAATTTTACTAATTCTGTTATTGTCTTTTACTACATATATATTTTTGTCTTTTGATCTATAAACAGGATGGGGATTTTTTAAACTATCTTTTTATTGTCTATTTCTTACAGATTTTATTATAGTTAGAAAATACAGTCTATATAAAAATCAATTCTTCGAGCTGGGTTAAAATCTCCTATGTAGCTTGGTATATTTTCTGTACGTTTGAATGTTTTATCTATGTGTCATTTAAAAAAAGTATTCTCTAATTGTTTCATTAAGTATTTTAAAAATGTACATTATATCTAGTGTCAATTTTGATGTTTATATCTTCTATATCTTTACTGTATTTCTGTTTGATTTATTAGTGTCTGAAGACATCTTTTAAAGGCTTACACCATGCTAAAATATTTCTCCATGTACTCTTGTGATAATTTTACTTTTGGGTTTATTTGAGTCCATATTTTTAAATAATTAAGTTTCATTACTGTCATACCTTTTTATGGTTTGTTCCTTTTATCATTAAATAATGTTTCTTTTTTCCTTATAAGTGCATATGCCCTTATATTCATTTTTCTTATATTAATATTGCTATGTCACTTTCTTTGGGATATTGTTTGCTTTATACATATTTTCCCTCCCCTTTATTTTTAACATTTCTGTTTTATTTTATTTAGGTGTGTCTTTTGTGTTTGATAGCATCTGTCGTTTCATAGGTCAGCTTATACCATCGGCACTTACTGTGATTTATGGCATTTTTGGATTTGTTTCTTCCATATTATTTTATGTCTTCTGTTAACCATGCTTTTTCTAGGCTTATGTATTCCTCCTCTTCTTCCTGTTTGTTTTTGCTTCTGTTTTTGACTGATAAAGCCTTTCTAGTACCTCTTTTTTCTCCTGTTGTTTTGGGAGTTTTGCATTTTATCTGTTTTTCAGTGGTAACCGCTAATGAAGTTTTAACATAAGCATTTAACCATAGATTTTTCTTTCTGTTTGAAGTTAGTCAACATTTCTATCCTCTTGCATTTTATGGCAAAGAGTTTAACATTTTGTAACTATTTAGCATTTTAAACTTCTTCCGTGAACTTTGATCTTATAATTGTTTGTCTAGAATTTAATTCCACTCTTTTTTAAACACAAAAATCTGTGAGTTTTTTACAATATTCCATAGTGTGCTAAAATCGCAATGATATTTCACCACCATTTATGCTATTGTTTTTTATAACTCACCCCTTTCTTTCTGGTATAAATTATTCCTTTCTGAGTTTATTTACTCTAGTAACTATTTCTGAGAAAGTCTGTGAGTGGTAAACACTTTCAATATTTGTTTGTAAGTGTTCTGACTTTAAAATTATTACCTAAGCTAGCTGTATGATTCTAAGCTAACAGTTATTTTGACTTAGTCATGTAAAGATATTAGCCTATTGCCTTTTGGTATCAATTGTTGTTGCTGAATAATCTCAGGTTACCCTGAATTGGCATTCTTAAGGAATTAATCTTTTTCTTTCTAGTAGAGTTTAAGATTTTCTTTATCTTTAATTTTTATAGTTTTAATTCAATGTGTCCAAGTATGAATTTCTTTCTTTCCTTTTTTTTTTTTTTTTTTTTTCTGAAACAGTCTCTTTCTATCATTCAGGCTGGGGTGCAGTGGTGTGATCTCAGCTCACTGCAGCCTCCACCTCCTGGGTTCAAGTGATTGTCGTGCCTCAGCCTCCCATATAGCTGGGACTACAGGTGTGCACCACCATGTCCAGCTAAAGTTTTTGTATTTTTAGTAGAGATAGGGTTTCACCATGTTGGCCAGACTGGTCTTGAACTCCTGAGCTCAAGTGATCTGCCCTCCTCAGCCTCCCAAATTACTGGGATGACAGGTGTGAGCCACCATGCCCAGCTGAATTTCTTTCTTTAAAATCTGTCTTGTCACTTGGTGGGTACTTTCAATCTTAATATTCCTGGGTTTCTTTTTTAGTTTTGAAAAATTATCAGCTATTTACCTCTTTATATATTGCTTCTAGGCTGCTCCCCTCTTTTATTTTTCTCAAACTTCTATCAGAGGTGTATTAGTGCCTGTCATTCTATAGTTATATCTCCTAACTATTCTTTAATAGTGTCCATGTCTGTATTTCTTTGTACTATGTTCTGTATATTATAATGATTATAATATATTATAATGATTATTATATTATGATTATATTAATATATATTATTATTATTATAATGTATAATGATTATTCTGTTGAAAAGCTGGGAAGAAGGTGGCCCTGATGACTGTGTATAAGAAGCATTTTACATAAAAATTCTGCTTTCTTATTTCAACTACTATCTTTCAACTTTTGTATTTACTCCTTTTGTGGAGGCCTTATAAATACAGTTTTGTTCATTTAAACAGTATATCAGTCACGGTGCTCACCCTGGGAATTAAAAGATGCCTAAAACATGATCCCTGAACTAACACTCAAGGTTTTAATAATTGAGTGTGGGACAAAGACGTAAACAGATCATTTAAATAGTATCTGTGTGACAAGTGACATTATAAGACTGACATTTACAGGATAACATAAGGTTAAGGAAAAGGGCATTTGGGTCTGCCTAGCATGTCAGGGAAAGTGGAAGGAGATAGATGTTTAAACCGAATCCTAAAAGACAAAATAACATTAGCA
Source organism: Theropithecus gelada (assembly GCF_003255815.1). Lineage (NCBI taxonomy): Eukaryota > Metazoa > Chordata > Mammalia > Primates > Cercopithecidae > Theropithecus > Theropithecus gelada. The sequence continues at coordinate 30,441,108 of NC_037683.1, read as the reverse complement.
AGGGAGATATGGGGCAAGTAAAACACTCCCACTCACCATTTTTTCTCACTCTCAGCAGATGAGCTTGCCTTTGACTTTACAAAAAAAAAAAATTTAAAAATAATAATAATAATAAGGTTTATTCAGAAAGTAGATGTATCTTTTATGGCCAAACAATGTGCCAGCCTGTTCTAGATGCTTTATAAGTCTGTCACTGACTATTTCACCTCTAAACGTCAATCACACTACTTATTTGACTTTGATATATACCTTGCCCTTTAACTGAAGCAACCATATGATTTACTGTATAAATGCAGGTAGCTCTCATTTCACAGAGGAGTGAGAAAAAAGAAGGGACCATGTCTATAGCCTTTCCTCCCATTGTCTTACAAAAATAAAATAGAACAAAACAGCTTTATTGAGATATCATTCACATACCTTGCGCTTTACCCTTTAAAATGTACGATTCACAAAGTGGTGCCTCTTCATTTTCTAGTTGTATGCCACAGTGAATTCTCTACAAATCTGATGAAGCTTAAGCTTCAGATTCTCTCATTTGCAGGAGCCCTTTCTAAGACCCTCGCTGGGCTTTAGTAATGTGCTTATATGAGTGTCTATTTTTATAAAATCAGGGGAAAATTGTTCTTAAACAACAATTTTTAAAATTATTATCCTTTTCCACCTTGACTTCCCTTCAGAGTCACTTTCCTTTATGCTGATAATACTGGGGTGGCCACAGAAATTTTGTATTCATAATTTTCTATTTTTTCTTTAAAAAGTACACTCAAGTTGCATAAACTTGGGCCCCGTAAAACTTGGATCTGCCTCTCCTCATATATCATGGAGTCTAAGCCCTGCTCTCCTGGGAGTCTTCTCTTTTGATTTTCAAATGCCTAGTTTGGAAGTAGAAACAACATTCTTTACATAAGCTCTTCCTTTCTTTTGGCAAATTTCTACTCTGGGAAAACAGAATTCTCATTCAGGTATATAATGGCTTCTGACTGCTTAAGGAAGGGTTAGTAAACAAAATTCTGGAATGTTCTCTTTTGGTTTCTCCTTTCCTTTCAGCTCCTGTCATCACCACTCCTCTTGAAACTGTGGATGCCTTAGTTGAAGAAGTGGCTACTTTCATGTGTGCAGTGGAATCCTACCCCCAGCCTGAGATTTCCTGGACCAGAAATAAAATTCTCATTAAGTAAGTATTCCACATTTTAATTTTTTAAAATTGTTGTGGGTATATAGTAGGTATATACATATTTATGAAGTAGATGAGACATTTTGATACAGGCATGCAATGTAAAATAAGTACCTCGTGGAGAATGGGGTATCCATCCCCTCAAGCATTTATCATTTGAGTTACAAACAATCCAATTACACACTTTAAGTTATTTTAAAATGTATAACTAAGTTATTATTTACTATAGCCACTCTGTTGTCTTATCAAATAGTAGGACTTTTTCATTCTTTCTACTTTTTTGTACCCACTAAACATCCGCTAGTCCTCCCGATCCCTGTACTACCCTTTCCAGCCTCTGGTAACCATCCTTTTACTCTCCATGTCCGAGTTCAATTGTTTTGATGTTTAGATCCCACAAATAAGTGAGAACATGCAATGTTTATCTCTTGTGCCTGGCTGATTTCAGTTAACATAATGATCTCCAGTTCCATCCATGTCTTTGCAAATGACTGGATCTCATTCTTTTTATGGCTGAATAGTACTCCATTGTGTCTATGTACCACATTTTCTTTATCCTTTCATTTGTTAATGAACACATAAGTTGCTTCCAAATCTTAGTTACTATAAACAGTGCTGCAACAAACATAAAAGTGCAGATATCTCGTTGATATACTGATTTCCTTTCTTTTGCTTATGCATCCAGCAGTGGGATTGCCGGATCATATGGTAGCTCAATTTTTAGTTTTTTGAGGAAACTTCAAACTATTCTCTTTAGTGGCTGTACTAATTTACATTCCCACATCAACAGTATACAAGGGTTCCCTTATCTACACATCCTTGCCAACATTTGTTATTGCCTGTCTTTTGGATATAAGCCATATTCTGAGGTGAGATGATATCTCATTGTAGTTTTTATTTGCATTTCTCTGATGATCAATGATTATGAGCACTTTTTCATATGCCTGTTTGCCATTTGCATGTCTTCTTTTGAGAAATTGTTCAAATCTTTTGCCTATGTTTGATTGGATTAATTGATTTTTTACTGTAAAGTTGTTTGAGCTCCATATGTATTCTGGACACTAATCTTTTGTCAGATGGGTAGTTTGCAAATATTTTCTCCCATTCTATTTGTTGTCTCTTCACTTCGTTTATTGTATCCTTTGCTGTGCAGAAGGCCTTTTAACTTGATGTGATCCCATTTGTCCATTTTTGTTTTGGTTGCCTGTGCTTGTGGATATTGCTCAAGAAATTTTTGCGCAGACCAATGTCCTGGAGAGTTTCCCCAATGTTTTCTTGTGGTAGTTTCATAGTTTGAAGTCTTAGATTTAAGTCTTTAATCCATTTTGATTTGATTTTTGTATATGGAGAGAGATAGGGGTCTAGTTTCATTCTTCCATACATGGAAATCCACTTTTCCACACATCATTTACTGAAGAGACTTTTTCTTTGTGTATGTTCTTGGTACCTTTGTTGAAAATGAGTTCACTGAGGCCGGGCGCGGTGGCTCACGCCTGTAATCCCAGCACTTTGGGAGGCCGAGGCGGGCGGATCACAAGGTCAGGAGATCGAGACCACGGTGAAACCCCGTCTCTACTAAAAATACAAAAAATTAGCCGGGCGCGGTTGTGGGCGCCTGTAGTCCCAGCTACTCGGGAGGCTGAGGCAGGAGAATGGCGTGAACCCGGGAGGCGGAGCTTGCAGTGAGCCAAGATCGCGCCACTGCACTCCAGCCTGGGCGACAGAGCGAGACTCTGTCTCAAAAAAAAAAAAAAAAAAAAAAAAAAAAGAAAAGAAAATGAGTTCACTGTAGGTGCATGAATTTATTTCTGGGTTCTCCATTTTTGTCCCATTGGTCTATGTGTCTCTTTTGATGCAAGTACCATGCTGTTTTGGTTACTCTAGCTCTGTAGTATGATTTGAAGTAAGGCAATGTGATTCCTCCAGCTTTTTTTCATTTTTCTTTTGGCTATTCTGGGCCTTTCGTGGTTCCACATAAATTTTAGGATTTTTTTTCTATTTCTGTGAAGAATACCATTGGTATTTTGATAGGAATTACATGGAATCTATAGATTGCTTTCAGTAGTATAGACATTTTAATAATATTGATTATTCCAATCTATTAATATGGAATATATTTCCATTTTTTGGTGTCCTCATGAATTTCTGTCATTGGTGTCTTACAGTTTTCATTATAGAGATCTTTTACTTCTTTGATTAATTCCTATTTAATTTTATGTGTGGCTATTGTAAACAGGATTATTTTAAAATTTATTTTTCATATTGTTCATTGTTGGCATATACAAATGTTACTGATTTTTGTATGTTGATTTTCGTATCCTGCAACTTCGCTGAATTTATCAGTTCTAATAGTTTTCTGTGGAGTCTAAGCTTTTCCAAATATAAGAGCATATCATCTGTAAAAAAGATATTTCTTCCCATCCAATTTGGATGGCCCTTAATATCTTTCTCTTGTCTGATTGCTCTAGGTAGGACTTCCAGGACTGTTTTGAGTAACAGTGGTGACAGCAGGCATCCTTGTTGCATTCCAGATTAGAGGAAAGGCTTTCAGTTTTTCCCCATTCAGTATGATACTGGCTGTGGGTCTGTCGTATATGGCTTTTATTATTCTGAGGCATTTTCCATGTAATTTTTGAGGGTTTTTATCACGAAGGGATGCTGAATTTTTATCAAATGCTTTTTCAGCATATATTGAAATGACCATATGTTTCTTACCCTTTATCTTTTGATATGATGTATCACATTGATTGATTTGCATATGTTGAACTATCCTTGTATCCCAGGGATAAACTCCAGTTGGTCATGACAGATGATCTTTCTAATGTATTGTTGAATTTGGTTTTCTAGTATTTTGTGCAATCTGGATAGGCTAATAATCCCAAATCATCAAGTCCTGGTTCCTTTTTTGCTTAGCAGTTTTTCCCACTTATCTTTTCCTCTTGAATTTTACTATAACCAGCAAAAAGAAATGAGGCCACAGCTTCGACACATTGCTTAGAAATTTCCTCAGCTAAATATCTGAGTTCATCATTCACAAGTTTTGTTTTCCACATAACTGCAGGACACTATTCAGCTAAGTTCTCTGTCCTGCATAACAAGGATCCCCTTTTCTTCCTTTCCTAGTAACATGCTCCTGGTTTCCACCCAAGTCCCCACCAGTAGTGCTTTGAACATACATATTTCTACCAACAGTCTGTTCATGATAATTTAGGTATTCTTTAAGATGATTTAGATTTTCTCTACCATTCAACTCTCTTCCTTCCAATTCCTCAGGAGCAGAATCATTAACACACATATTTCTATTAACAGTCTCTTTGAGGAAATGCAGGCTTTTTCTAGCACGCTTTTCAAATTTTTCTCAGTTCTAACTATTCCTCAATTTCAAAGCCATATCCACATGTTTAGGTATTTATTGCAGCAGCACCACACTTCCAGGTACCAAAACCTGTATTTGTTTCTTATTCTTGCTGTAACAAATTACCACAAACTTAGTGGCCTAAAACAACATAAACATACTATGTTATCGTTCTGGAGGTCACAAGTATGAAATAAATCTCTCTGGGCTAAAGTCAGTGTTGGCATGGCTGAGTTCCTTCTGGAGGCTCTAGGGAAGAATCTGATTTCTTGCCTTTCCTAGCTTCTAGAGGCCACCTGCATTCCTTGGCCCCGTACTCCACTTATAATGCTAGCAATGGCACTACTCTGACCTCTGCCTCCATTGTCGTACCTCCCTTTATCAATCTGCCTCCTTCTTCCATCTTTTAAGGATACTTATTATCACACAGGGCCCACTTGAATAGTCCAGAATACTCCATTTTAGGATTCTTAACATCTGCAAAATAAGGTAACATATTGACAGATTTTGGTGATTAAAACAAGAACCTTTGTGGGAGTGTTATTCTGCTTACCACAAGCATTTGGCATTAAAAAAATCTTATTTGGTTAAAAGAAACTCTCTTTTATATTGCTGCTTCTCTTCCTATTTCTTTCTATCGCCCTAATTCCCTTCTCAACAAATGGTGTGCATATAATTAAATAGATAATATATGTAAAGCATATATTTTTGTTGTTTGAAATTGTTTTCCTTCCTTATATATCCCAAGTAACTAGAAGTGTGCCTGGCACTTGTTAGCATTCAGTAAGTAATAAGCAATTGTTTAATGAAAGAATGAATATTCAACTAATCATTAGTTACTTCTACAAATAATTAACTCTTTCTGTTCATTGTATTTATACGTATGCATGTTCATTATCTATTAATAGCTGCTACTTCCCAGAAATTATTGGGAGAAGACCCCTGTATCTTGGTTTTATATGCTTTCCTGAACAAAGTAAACTTTACATTTTGTCTTAAGTGTTTTTGAAGGACTATGGTACTTTGACTATTGGAGCCTAAGAAAGATGAGAATATAATGTTAGCTTTATATTACCAAGTAAGGTTATTCTATTATTCAGAACTCACTCAAGTTTCCTCTCACCTTTATTCTACTTCCTCATTAACAATTCATCAGTTTGATAAATTAATCATAGCAAAAAAATCACAGATGAAGCACTAATCTGTCATTTTTCTCTGTGACCTGCAGGCTCTTTGACACCCGGTACAGCATCCGGGAGAATGGTCAGCTCCTCACCATCCTGAGTGTGGAAGACAGTGATGATGGCATTTACTGCTGCACAGCCAACAATGGTGTGGGAGGAGCTGTGGAGAGTTGTGGAGCCCTGCAAGTGAAGATGAGTGAGTGGGAAAGAGATTCGTCTATTGATTTGAAAGTTGACTTGGTACACTTAGTTATTTATTTATTTTTTATATATTTTTTTGAGACAGAGTCTCACTGTTGCCCAGGCTGGAGTGCAGTGGTGTGATCTCGGTTTACTGCAACCTTGACCTCCTGGGTTCAAGTGATTCTCCTGCCTCAGGCTCCTGAGTAGCTGGCACTACAGGTTCATGCCACCACACCTGGGTAATTTTTCTATTTTTAGAAGATACGGGGTTTTACTATGTTGGACAGGCTGCTCTGGAACTCCTGACCTCAGGTGATCCGCCTACCTTGGCCTCCCAAAGTGCTAGGATTACAGGCTTGAGCCACTGCGCCCACCCTGACTTGGTACACTTTAAAACAGTCAGTAAATAGAGATTTTCTCAGGCCTGGTGATTCAGCAGGGAGACAAGTTGAAGTTCAAGCACAACCCTGAGGCCAGTTAATTCCACACCTCTTATACCTGCCATCAACCACTACCCTAAGGCAAGCCTCTCAATTCTCTGTCCTCTCCCATTTTCTTAACTTCACACATCTCCTGACTTCCACCCTGAATTCTTCCACCAGGAAACCTTCCTCTAAATCCCTTACCCCACATCTGTGAAACACAACCAAACACCTTTTTATTTCTTTTTGTTTTTTTTTTTTCTTTATTATTATACTTTAAGTTCTAGGGTACATGTGCACAACGTGCAGGTTTATTACATATGCATACTTGTGCCATGTTGGCGTGCTGCACCCATCAACTTGTCAGCACCCATCAACTCGTCATTTACATGAGGTATAAGTTATACCTTTTTATTTCTAACCTCTTTGCAGACACTTCTACCCTTTTTCCTTATTTCAAAGTTGATGTTCTTCAGAGTGATTTTCTGCTTCAATGGAAGCGGTTCTATTTTCCCCACTTCATGTCTACAAGGTAATCTCTCAGCCCCTCAATGTTGCTTTTAAACCATTCTATTTTGTATTCCTATACAAAATCTTTCCTCTGATGAGTGCCTATGCCATTCTGACCTATCTTTTCTCTAACTGTATTCATCATGTCATCTAATAATCTAGGCACTTCCCCATATTTATTACAAAATTTGATTCCAGGCTTACTATCTATCTATCTCTACTCCTGTAATCACCCTAAGAAATTTTAACAGCCATGAGATAGAACGACTAACCACTTAATTCTCACAATTCCTTGACCTCCACAAATCCAGTGATGTTTGCCATTTTTTTTTTCAATTTCAAGGCCCATACTTTTAATCTATATGTACACACATATATGTAGTAGTTTATGAGGAATAGTGGTTTTACTTTTTTAACTTTCATTTTGAGTTCAGGGGTACATCTGCAGAATGTGCAGGTGTTTTACATAGGTAAACATGTGCCATGGTGGTATATTGCACAGATCATCCCATCAACTAGGTATTAAGCCTAGCATCCGTTCTATTCTTCATGATGCTCTCCCTCCCCACACCAATACCCCCGACGGGCCCCAGCGTGTGCTGTTTCCCCCCATGTGTTCATGTGTTCCCATCGTGAGCTCCCACTTATAAGTGAGAACATGCAGTGTTTGATTTTCTGTTCCTGCATTAGTTTACTGAGGATTACGGCTTCCAATTCCTTCCATGTCCTTGCAAAGGACATGATCTCATTCCATTTTATGGCTGCATAGTATTCCACGGTGTATATGTACCACATTTTCTTTATCCAGTCTATCATTAATGGGTACTTAGGTTGTTTGTGTTAACTGTTTTTTTTGTTATATATATATATATATTTAAATATATATTTAATACATATTATATATAAATATATATTTATATATATTTATTTATATTTATATATATTTATATATTTATATACTCAGGCTGGAGTACAGTGATGTGATCATGGCTTACTGCAACCTCTGCCTCCTAAGTTCAAGCAATTCTCCTGCCCCAGCCTCCCAAGTAGCTGGGATTACAGGCATGTGCCACCAGACCCAGCTAGTTTTTGTATTTTTGGTAGAGTCAGAGTTTCGCCAAGTTGGTCAGGCCAGTCTCAAGCTCCTGACCTCGAGTAATCTGCCCACCTTGGTTTCCCAAAGTGCTGGGATTACAGTCATGAGCCTGTTTGTGTGAACTCTTTATCAGCCTACCCAATCGATGATTCACTCTTGGCCTTGTCACCCTCTGGAAGTAGTCTGCATTTGAAATCTTCAGCTCCAGTACATCACTCTCTGATCATGGACATTTTTTGGTCCAGCCTTGCCAGATGAACAAAGCAGTTTCCCATACTCATGACTTGCCTTCAAGTAGAGTTTGTGGGCACAAACTTCCATTGTCTCCTTCTCAGCTAACAACAGTGTCTCAATCTCTCTCATTCTCCTACTCTTGCTATACAATATCAGCATCACCAACATCATCAAGTTCTCTTACCTTGATTCCTCTCTGTTCTCCTTTCCATTGACTCCCCAATGGGGCTTTTATTTCCTTCCATACTTTGTTCTTTCTTCTACCTGGTGGTGAATCATCAAACACTGCCTTACCAGCATCTTTAAATCTCATGGCCTCCTGTCCTGTAAACATCTGCTACTTGCAAACTGTCAATCTTACAATGATGTAACCTTCATCTTCTCTTCTCTGACACTCTTACAACCATACATACTGGCACCACACAAATTAGAGGAATTTAGATCTACTTGGGACATTTATTTTTAGTTTTTGCGTTTTTGTCTTTCATCATTTATTTCTTATCGTTTGTTATTTTGCTGGAGGAAATCATTAGGTACTTTTTTCAGAAAGTGAAGATGTAAAATATTTCCTGAATTTTTGCATGTTTGGAAGTCTTCATTTTGCTTGCATTGTTGGATAATAATTTTGCTGTGTGCAGAATCAGAGTTTTAAAAGCCTCTTTCTTTAGTTTTAGTAGGTAATTCTCTGTTGCAAATGAGAAGTCTTTTTCTTATTTCTTTACAAATAAATCTGATGTCTCTCTTAAAAAGTTTAGGATTTTTCTTCTTATTTCTAGAGTTCATAAATTTCACAAATTCACAAGAATATTTCAGGTATATTTTTAAGAATTATTCCTACACAGTTCTGGGTGAGACTTGTTTTTTCTTTATTTGTTTGTTTAGTTTTTATTTTGTTTTGTTTTCTTTTGAGACAAGATCTCACTCTGTAACTCAGGCTGTAGTGCAGTGATATGATCATGGCTCACTGCAGCCTTGACTGCTCGGGCTAAAGCAATCCTCCTGCTTTAGCCTCCCAAGTAGCTAGGACTACAGGCATGAGCCACCATGCCAGGCTAATTTTATTTATTTACTTATTTACTTTTTTTGGTAGAGATAAGTTCTCACTATGTTGCACAGGCTGGTCTTGAACTCCTGTGCTCAAATGATCCTCCCACCTTGGCCTCCCAAAGTATCGAGATTACAGGAGTGAGCCACTGCACCCAGCCTAGGTGGGCCTTTTTGATCTAAAGACCAAAGCTTTTTTGAAAATCAGGTACATTTTCTCTATTTTTTTTCATTTTTCTTTCTCTATGACTTCAAATTTTTTTCCTCATATTTTCTGCATGTCTTGATATTCTATTCTCTTGAAGATTCCTTTTACTTTTCCTTCATATTATGAATGTGGTCTCTGGTATGACTGTTTTGTTATTCTGAGTGTTTTGGTCTTAAAAACTATATTTTTAATTTCTAAGAATTTCCTTGATGGCTCTGTTTTTATAACAAACTCACTTGTATGATACAACATTCACTTAAGCTTCTAAAGATATCACTAGTGCATCTTTTAAAAAGACATTTTCTTTCTTTCCCTGCATTTTATTTCCTTCAGAAAAAAACATTGATTTTGTTTTGACTCCATCATTTTATGTTTACAATTTTTCTCAATTGATCTTTTATTTTTTGGTCATAAATATACATGGAGTCTTCAGTTAATTAGGTTAAAAAGCTGGTGGGAATAGCAGGACTTCATGGAATACTGATTTGGTACTTACTGTGCGTAAGTAGGTGGGGATCTGCCTATACGCAGGCTTCCCTTCAGTATGCGGAGCAGTAAGAAATAGAATAAGGAAGTTGGAATGCTCTCATTTGCTAAATAATGAAGACTTGATTCTGAAGATGAAACACATTCAAGTATTTCCTTACTTTGTGACACTACCTTTCTTTTGAATGTTTTACATATTCTCTCTGGCCCAAATATTCTTTATTTGGGTTCTATACTAAATCCCCTTTTCTTGTCTTGTTTTTTCCAACCTCTCCTTTTGGAGATCTCATCCATTCATGTGGATATACACCAGTGTGGCCATTCCAATTGCTAAAATTTTGGAATGCTTCCATACTTCTTGGGAAGACCTGTTTTGTAAGGCTTCCAAGATTCCCCAATCCCTAGCACTACTCCAGTTCTCTTAAGCCTCCCCCGAAGAGCTCCGTCCCCTAAATTCCTAATGGTCCATCAGCTGAAGTCTCAATGCTGGCACAGCAGGATACTTCCAGCACTCTGCTTTAAGGTGACCAGTACTTATTGGTCAGTACTTATGACTCCACCCTGAATCATATTCCCTTACAGTGGGGATCCATGGCTATGCGTCAATACTCTAGTCATTCCTAGTTGACTTTATATTCAATTTCCCAAAAGGGAATTCCTCACCCCTCACCTAACAGATGACCAAGACATCATGTCATGTTACTGAGAAGATAGGAGTTTTTTGCTTTAACCAAAGGTCTTTACCTAAGACATTATCTGTGCCTCAGGTTTACCATAGAGATCTTGTTCCGGGAACCCATGGAAGGCACAGATATCACTTTATTTGACTGTCATAGGAATATCAAGTGCTAAGCTAAGTTTTTCCCAGCAACTGTATGACAATACAACTCACAATTGAGGAACCCAGCCATTACTGTATCTAAATGTAGGTATTTACACTTTATTAGAAGGAGAGTTGTATGCTATAGATAGCAGGCAAAGTAATAAAGTTGTTATTTTCCTATATTTTAAAGTCTTCCTTGTATTTTTGCTATAACACAGGGCCACAGCAACTCTAAATGTCAGTGAATGCTTAGATTAAAAACCAACAGGAATCCCAGCACTTTGGGAGGCCGAGGTGGGCAGATCACAAGGTCAGGAGATCGAGATTATCCTGACTAACAGGGTGAAACCCCGTCTCAACTAAAAATACAAAAAAAATAAAAAACGAACAAACAAATTAGCCAGGCATGGGTGGCGGGTGCCTCCTGTCCCAGCTACTTGGGAAGCTGAGGCAGGAGAATGGTGTGAATCCAGGAGGCGGAGCTTGCAGTGGGCTGAGATTGTGCCACTGCACTCCAGCCTGGGCGACACAGCCAGACTCCATCTCAAAATAAATAAATAAATAAATAAATAAATAAATATAAAAAACCAACAGATCATGAAGGCTTTGCAAATACCTCTTACTACCAACAACATCAAAGCCCCCACTCCTGTCCCTCTCAATGAATTAGAAGGAAAAAATGTCCTTATTTTATGCTTTCCTTTGTCAAAACAACAAATTGGTTATGGCACATGTCCTGCAAGAAATAAAATGTATCCATTTCTCAGTAGTCTTTCTTGCCAAGACCCCTCTGTATCTGTAGCATAAAATTCCTAAGGACATAAATGTAGTTTTAACTATTTTATGAATAGCACTAAAATAACTGGCATCCTGAACTTATCAATTCTTTTGTATATGAGATTTAATAACTTTCTTTGAAAGTTTCATATTTGAGAATAAAAATTAACTGGTGTAAACTATTTCTTCTGAAAGATTAAGAGTGTTTGAACAGTAAATTACATGTTTGCTTTACAGAATTGAGTCCCCCCCAAATTGTATGAGAGAATTTCTTCTGGTTGTTAATATAATCATATCTGGTTTACTTTCTAGAGAATGAATGTATTTAATTAATAATCATCAAATTTAATAGTCAAATTAAGATGGAAGCAAAAGGGAAAATAGGTCATAATTTATAACTATATAAGAATATAGTTATAGCAAAATTTTCTTTTTAAATGTTTTATGTCTATCAGTATGAGTTAAATAATGTTGAATTGCTATGGTGACAGCCTATGTTAATTGGCTTTTATTAACTATCTTTTAAAATGAAGACTGCTATGGTAACTTCACACTCTTAATATTTTTCATAAATTTGTGTTTTCCTAGTAAGATTCTAATAAAGCAGAGACAACCAAGTGTTTCTAAACTGATTTCTGTTTGATATCTACTGAAGAAAACTGTCTTAGCATTTGGTGAATTTTTTAACGTAACATGCCTCAAATGAATCTTAAAACAGATATTTAGAATTAAATTGAAAGTTAGAAACTCTAGGTTTAATAAAGCCATATTGACTTATTTATTCTGAATTTTCATTTCTTTTTAGAACCTAAAATAACTCGTCCACCCATAAATGTGAAAATAATAGAGGGATTAAAAGCAGTCCTACCATGTACTACAATGGGTAATCCCAAACCATCAGTGTCTTGGATAAAGGGAGACAGCCCTCTCAGGGTAAGTGGTTATGATGTTAAAACATGTATATAAAATGTATTTTAAAATATAACATTTCATTACATACTCAGTTACACACTTACAAACTTCTAATATAAAATAATTTCCATGTACATTTTAACCAAATGTAAATATTTCTGTTTGCATATATGCAAACTGTATGACATTTCATTTGGGTCTGACTAGGAAAAAAAAGAAATAGGAACCAATAATGTTAAAGATAGAACAAAGGGAAGCTCATCAGACTAACAGCAGATCTCTTGCCAGAAACTCTATAAGCCAGAAGGGAGTGGGGGCCAATATTCAACATTCTTAAAGAAAAGAAGTTTCAACCCAGAATTTCATATCCAGCCAAACTAAGCTTCATAAGTGAAGGAGAAATAAAATCCTTTACAGACAAGCAAATGCTTAGAGATTTTGTCACCACCAGGCTTGCCCTACAAGAGATCCTGAAGGAAGCACTAAACATGGAAAGGAACAACCAGTACCAGCCATTGCAAACACATGCCAAAATGTAAAGTCCATCGATGCTAGGAAGAAATTGCATCAACTAACGAACAAAATAACCAGGTAATATCATAATGACAGGATCAAGTTCACACATAACAATATTAACCTTAAATGTAAATGGACTAAATGCTCCAATTAAAAGACACAGACTAGCAAATTGGATAAAGAGTCAAGACCCATCAGTTTGCTGTATTCAGGAGACCCATCTCACATGCAGAGACACACATGGGCCCAAAATAAAGGGATGGAGGAAGATCTACCAAGCAAATGGAAAACAAAAAAAAGCAGGGGTTGCAATCCTAGTCTCTGATAAAACAGACTTTAAACCAACAAAGATCAAAAGAGACAAAGAAGGTCATTACATAATGGTAAAGGGATCAATTCATCAGGAAGAGCTAACTATCCTAAATATATATGCACCCAATACAGGAGCACCCAGATTCATAAAGCAAGTCCTTAGAGACTTACAAAGAGACTTAGACTCCCATACAATAATAATGGGAGACTTTAACACCCCACTGTCAACATTAGACAGATCAACGAGACAGAAAGTTAACAAGGATATCCAGGAATTGAACTCAAATCTGCACCAAGTGGACCTAATAGACATCTTCAGAACTCTCCACCCCAAACCAAGAGAATATACATTGTTCTCAGCACCACATTGCACTTATTCCAAAATTGACCACATAGTTGGAAGTCAAACACTCCTCAGCAAATGTACAAGAACAGAAATTATAGCAAACTGTCTCTCAGACCACAGTGCAATCAAACTAGAACTCAGGACTAAGAAACTCAATCAAAACTGCTCAACTACATGGAAACTGAACAACCTGCTCCTGAATGACTACTGGGTACATAATGAAATGAAGGCAGAAATAAAGATGTTCTTTGAAATCAATGAGAACAAAGATACAACATACCAGAATCTCTGTGACACATTTAAAGCAGTGTGTAGAGGGAAATTTATAGCACTAAATGCCCACAAGAGAAAGCAGGAAAGATCTAAAACTGACACCCTAACATCACAATTAAAAGAACTAGGGAAGCAAGAGCAAACACATTCAAAAGATAGCAGAAGGCAAGAAATAACTAAGATCAGAGCAGAACTGAAGGAGATAGAGACACAAAAAAACCCTCCAAAAAATCAATGAATCCAGGAGCTGGTTTTTTGAAAAGATCAACAAAATTGATAGACCGCTAGCAAGACTAATAAAGAAGAAAAGAGAGAAGAATCAAGTAGACACAATAAAAAATGATAAAGGGGATATCACCACCGACCCCACAGAAATACAAACTACCATCAGAGAATACTATAAACACCTCTACGCAAATAAACTAGAAAGCCTGGAAGAAATGGATAATTTCCTGGACACTTACACTCTCCCAAGACTAAACCAGGAAGAAGTTGAATCCCTGAATAGACCAATAGCAGGCTCTGAAATTGAGGCAATAATTAATAGCCTACCAACCAAAAAAAAGTCCAGGACCAGATGGATTCACAGTCGAATTCTACCAGAGGTACAAGGAGGAGCTCGTACCATTTCTTCTGAAACTATTCCAATCAATAGAAAAAGAGGGAATCCTTCCTCAGTCATTTTATGAGGCCAACATTATCCTGATACCAAAGCCTGGCAGAGACACAACAAAAAAAGAGAATTTTAGACCAATATCCCTGATGAACATCGATGTAAAAATCCTCAATAAAATACTGGCAAACTGAATCTAGCAGCACATCAAAAAGCTTATCCACCATGATCAAGTGGGCTTCATCCTGGGATGGAAGGCTGGTTCAACATACGCAAATCAATAAACATAATCCAGCATATAAACAGAACCAAAGACAAAAAGCGTATAAACGTAATCCAGCATATAAACAGAACCAAAGACAAAAAGACAAAAACCACATGATTATCTCAATAGATGCAGAAAAGGCCTTTGATAAAATTCAACAGCCCTTCATGCTAAAAACTCTCAATAAATTTGGTATTGATGGAACATATCTCAAAATAATAAGAGCTATTTATGATAAACCCACAGTCAATATCATACTGAATGGGCAAAAACTGGAAGCATTCCCTTTGAAAACTGGCACAAGACAGGGATGCCCTCTCTCACCACTCCTATTCAACATAGTGTTGGAAGTTCTTGCTAGGGCAATCAGGCAAGAGAAAGAAATAAAGGGTATTCAGTTAGGAAAAGAAGAATTCGAACTGTCCCTATTTACAGATGACATGATTGTATATTTAGAAAACCCCATCGTCTCAGCCCAAAATCTCCTTAAGCTGATCAGCAACTTCAGCAAAGTTTCAGGACACAAAATCAATGTGCAAAAATCACAAGCATTCTTATATACAAGTAACAGACAAACAGAGAGCCAAATCATGAATAAACTCCCATTCACAATAGCATCAAAGAGAATAAAATACCTAGTAATACAACTTACAAGGGATGTAAAGGACCTCTTCAAGGAGAACTACAAACCACTGCTCAGTGAAATAAAAGAGGACACAAACAAATGGAAGAACATACCATGCTCATGGATAGGAAGAATCAATATTGTGAAAATGGCCATAATGACCAAAGTAATTTATAGATTCAATGCCATCCCCATTAAGCTACCAATGACTTTCTTCACAGAATTGCAAAAAACTGCTTTAAAGTTCATATGGAACCAAAAAGTACCCCGCATTGCCAAGACAATCCTAAGCCAAAGGAACAAAGCTGGAGGCATCACGCTACCTGACTTCAAACTATACTGCAAGGCTACAGTAACCAAAACAGCATGGTACTGGTACCAAAACAGAGATGTAGACCAATGGAACAGAACAGAGCCCTCAGAAATAATACCAGACTTCTACAGCCAACTGATCTTTGACAAACCTGACAAAAACAAGAAATGGGGAAAGGATTCCCTATTTAATAAATGGTGCTGGGAAAATCGGCTAGCCATAAGGAGAAAGTTGAAACTGGATCCTTTCCTTACTCCTTATACGAAAATTAATTCAAGATGGATTAGAGACTTAAATGTTAGACCTAATACCATAAAAACCCTAGAAGAAAACCTAGGTAATACCATTTAGGACATAGGCATGGGCAAGGACTTCATGTCTAAAACACCAAAAGCAACGGCAACAAAAGCCAAAATTGACAAATGGAATCTAATTAAACTAAAGAGTTTCTGCACAGCAAAAGAAACTACCATCAGAGTGAACAGGCAACCTACAGAATGGGAGAAAATTTTTGCAATCTATTCGTCTGACAAAGCGCTAATATCCAGAACGTACAAAGAACTCAAACAAATTTACAAGAAAAAAACTAACAACCTCATCAAAAAGTGGGCAAAGGATATGAAAAGACACTTCTCAAAAGAAGACATTCATACAGCCAACAGACACATGAAAAAATGCTCATCATCACTGGACATCAGAGAAATGCAAATCAAAACCACAATGAGATACCATCTCACGCCAGTTAGAATGGCAATCATTAAAAAATCAGGAAACAACAGGTGCTGGAGAGGATGTGGAGAAATAGGCACACTTTTACACTGTTGGTGGGAGTGTAAACTAGTTCAACTATTGTGGAAAACAGTGTGACGATTCCTCAAGGATCTAGAACTAGAAATACCATATGACCCAGCCATCCCATTACTGGGGATATACCCAAAGGATTATAAATCATGCTGCTATAAAGACACATGCACACATATGTTTATTGCAGCACTATTCACAATAGCAAAGACTTGGAATCAACCCAAATGTCCATCAGTGACAGACTGGATTAAGAAAATGTGGCACATATACACCATGGAATACTATGCAGCCATAAAAAAGGATGAGTTCGTGTCCTTTGTAGAGACATGGATGCAGCTGGAAACCATCATTCTCAGCAAACTATCGCCAAGAACAGAAAACCAAACATTGCAGGTTCTCGCTCATAGGTGGGAATTGAACAATGAGATCACTTGGACACCGGGGCCTATTGTGGGGAGGGGGGAGAGGGAAAGGGGAGAGGGTTAGCATTAGGAGATATACCTAATGTAAATGATGAGTTAATGGGGCACACACCAATATGGCACACGTATACATATATAACAAACCTGCACGCTGTGTACATGTAACCTAGAACTTAAAGTATAATAATAACAAAAAATAATGCATTAGTAGGGTATATGAGTTACAACCAATGAACTAATATTGATACATTATCATTAAATTTATAGTTTACATTTTAAAAAAAGATAGAAAAGGAGGCAATGTAAAAGCAAACCTGGAATCACTTGTATT
Source organism: Theropithecus gelada (assembly GCF_003255815.1). Taxonomy (NCBI): domain Eukaryota; kingdom Metazoa; phylum Chordata; class Mammalia; order Primates; family Cercopithecidae; genus Theropithecus; species Theropithecus gelada. The sequence goes on along the minus strand of NC_037683.1, from coordinate 30,423,880 downwards.
TGTTGACTGGTTATGTCATTTATTTTTTTAATGTTGAATCTGAGACGTAGGGGATGAAAAAGAGACACTAAAACCCAGGCTTTAGAACTGACAATTTCTGGAAGGAGGGACGGAGACAAGGTTTGGAAGAAAAGAAATGAGAGCTCTGGAGAGAAGTTAGGCGAAAAGACTCAAGACTCATACACAAATACCTTGGCAAATCCCTCCTGAGCCACGAAGAGTAGTCACACCTGTAATTCCAGCACTTCAGGATGCCAAGGCAGGCGGATTACCTGAGGTTGGGAGTTCAAGACCAGCCTGGCCAACATGGTGAAATCCTGTCTCTACTAAAAATACAAAAATTAGCTGGATGTGGTGGTGCGTGCCTATAATCCCAGCTACTCAGGAGGCTGAGGCAGAAGAATCACTTGAACCTGAGAGGCAGAGGTTGCAAGATCGCACCCTGCACTCTAGCCTGGGCAATAGAATGAGACTCCATTTCAAAAAAAAAAAGTTATTATCTATACACTTATTTTGTACTGCCTCTGTATCTTATCCCCACATTTATTGATAAATTATTATATGGCATCATTATTGTCTTTCCATCTTTGTATCATCTAAAAGATCACAGACTATGTTTCTCATTTAACAATGCATAGTGTATTTTATGGGGAATGCAAAGGTGTCACCATATGTCAATTAACTGAACTAAGGTGTAAAATTATTCAGCTCTGCTTTATTTAAAATAAAATAAATATTGCTAATGTTTAATGATTATCTAATTATCTGGCTTTCCTTTTGTTATAAATCTTGGTGCATTTCCTACAATGACAAACAAGGGTGGTTGTACTTATGTTACTGAATTTAGGGTCCAAAACAGAAAAGACAGATGTAATATTTAAACTCTAAAGAGTAATTTTAATATTTTGTGTGAAATTTTCTAGTATTTCAAAGGACATGTACTCTTCTAAAGACACCATCTAGGGTTCAAGGTAAACTTGATAGCTAAAAGCAATGCATTTATTTATTTTTATTTCAATAGTTTTTGGGGTACTAGTGGTTTTTGGTTACACGGATGAACTGTATAGTGGCCAAGTCTGAGATTTTAGTGCATCTATCACCCAAGTGCTGTACATTATACCCAGTATGTAGTTTTGTACGCCTCACCACCCCCTTCTGCAACATTTCCCCCTTCTAAAAGCAATGCTTTTAATCAGATTTAGCAGTGACTTTGGGGAAGTAAAATAAGCCCTTACATATATACTCATGTGATGAAAGAAAATAAAAATAAACTATACCTCATAGGACCCTGATGAAGATTAACTTAGGTACTCCTGCACTACTTCATTTAATATTGTATGTTTTATATAATAAGTGCCCAATAAAGGTCAAAGTGATATCTTTGATGATAATAGTGATGACAATAAGTTGATGATATTTGGCAAATGTATCCTTGATAGACCCTTAAACATTTTTGAATTCACGTCCCTATCTCTGGCAGGAAAATTCCCGAACTGCAGTTCTTGAATCTGGGAGCTTGAGGATTCATAACGTACAAAAGGAAGATGCAGGACAGTATCGATGTGTGGCAAAAAACAGCCTTGGGACAGCATATTCAAAAGTGGTGAAGCTGGAAGTTGAGGGTAAGGAGCTGCATTTGTTCCACTCACAGTGTGACCAGGGGCCTCACTCTCTACTGTGAAGGCTGCACTTGGACTTGGGAGAGAATAGATGTGGGCAGCCCAGATCTCTCAGTTGTTCCAGATATTAGGCCATAAGGTCAAGCCTATGATAACAGAATAGGAAAACTGAAAAAGAAAGAAATTTTCACTAGTATAAAAGGTCATATTCCATTGATTACTTACAATCACTGGTAATTTTTACCAAACAGACTAAATTTACTGTAACAGTAAAATAACAGAAATCCATTTTAGAATGTCTTCCTGGTTTGGACAATTCTTCCCTCATTTACAAACTTGGGCACAACAATTTTAATCTTTTTCATCATATAGAGCAAGTTTAAAAAGATGTGATAAGGGGGAAAAAGTAGCTATTTTCAGATAGTATTCTATCACAAAGCTTGAAAAAAAATAAAACATTAACTCAAATCATAAAGCCAAAAATAATCTCAGTTCTATGGGTTATGTTGTCAAAATAGTTTTTCTTTTCTTTCTAAAATTATTTTTTAACCAGCTAATTCAATAACTTGGTGTGAAAGGTCTTCACTGAGAAATCAGAATCCAAATAGGTCTAGGTGTTCTATTCGCTTGTCAGTCAGGTCCTTCCTGACCTAAAATTGCACCACATTTTGCTTAAAAAGAAGAACTACCAGCACACCTCTATTAGGTGAGTAAACTGAGTACACACCCTTCCTAGCTCTTCCTGTTGTATGCCAGAGAATTAACATCTTTGGCTCCTAGCTTTCTCACCTATTAAGTGGGGTTTGCTCTATTTAATGAAGTTAGATGTTGATAGTGTTTAGCAGAGCATCTGGTCCTTTGTGCACCCTCAATAAATGTTGGTTATAAGAATTATCATCTATTTTTCTGCTTTTCTCTTATCTGATTGATAAGTGTTAGAGCATCACATACTGGCACAAATTACAGTTCAATCAGGAAAAGACTTGAAGAGTTCTCCATATTTTGCTTTGATTCTATCCTACTTTCCTTAGGCCAAAATCTATCCTTTTCTGCATATTTCCTTCTCACTCATATAGTTTTCTATTAACCCCTTTAAGATTATTTTTATTTCCTTGATGAACATTCCTGCCACATCTTTAATGATCTCGTTTCCCACATTTGCCTCTAATTGAGGTAACATCTTTATTATGTCATTGGACCAATTGCTCATAAAACGTTCATTAATTCCTCATGGAAAATAATGAGGTTGGTGGGAATAGTGGCTGTCAGAATATAAAAACACATTTTCAGCAAGTTGCTGTAATTTAGTATCTTCTAAATAATCAGTGCTGTTTAAAGCTCAGTATTCAACAACCAGTTGATGTGATTTATTCAGTGAAAATGAAATAAACCTACAAACCCACCCAAACACGCATTCAGACTCACTGAATATCTGTCTGCCTACATCCAGTGTTTTCTTGTTCTGTCTAAGGAATGATGCAGAATTAATGCTATCCATTTGTATAAAATACCACAAAGAGTCTTTATCTTTAAGATATTAAAAATAAGACTTCTGTATTATCATATTTAATACTGATCATTTAGGTCACTAGCTTCATAGGTATTAAAACAACTTGCTTTACCTTGGACCTAGAGAAAATCATCACCGAACTCCATTAGTTGGAGTAATTATACAGTTTGGTTTTGTGTTACCATTTAATTTTGTATCATGCCAGTCAGTAGCACTGAATACTACCTCTTTTTTCATAACCTTTAAATGGTCATGCTTAGTGCTTTAAAAGTCAATATATGCTAGAGACTGTATTAAATTTGCTAGTACTGAGAGCTCATAATATCATTTAAAGTTACTCTAACTGTAGTTAATATGATGTTAGCACACATGTCTATTTCTACCCTCATCTTAGTCACTATTAAAATAGCCAAAATATGTGACATGCTGAGCACAATTGCTGGTACATAATAAGCATTTAATAAATGGAATCTACTATACTTTTTATGATTAAAATATAAAATTGTAATAAATTTGCTTTGGCTCTGAAAGCTCTGAAAGGTTGACTTCCACTTGAAGAAATAGTTGAGGTATTTTCATAAGATATAATGTAGACGTGACCTACTTAGAGGTAGGGCTACCTCAACATACAACTCAGAACAAGTTTTAAAAAAAAGCAACTGAGAAATGACTGGAAAAACCTCAAAAGTACATGCAGATGCCTGCTAGTTTGGCAATGATGAGGACTGAAGATGATGAGGCAGGGCCATGGTCAGTTGGGGCAGACGAACATATGTAGGTATCAAGTCGTAACCCTGCAAATTAGTTATGTAATGGCTATATCGAATCAGAATTTTATGGTGCCATTTGATGCTGGGCTACACTTAACCCAGATGGGCATACAGGAAAAGATATGGTTTTGTCATTGATAACCTCTAATAAAGATAAACATACCAGGCCATGGATTGAGTACAATGTGGTAACTAAATCTTTGCTGTAACAAATGTGAAAGAAACACCCTACCACACAGAAGTAAAGCTCCCTTTCTAGGTTGCCATTCTCAGACTGCTGGATCTCTGCAATGGAAATGTAAAGATATCCTATACTTTGGTCTTGCCTTAAAATGTTCAACCAGTGACATACAGAATTGTTGATGGAACTATCTAACTCAAGCACGGTGCAGCATGGATGTCTTTTTGAAAGGATGTCCAATGGGAAGGCTAACATTTTAAAAGGTTCCATTGAGGATAAATGTTTTATGTGGAGTATCTTGTTTAATCCTCACTAAAAGTCTGTAACAAGGGCCCTATATTCTGCCATTTTAGGAAACAGGAATACAGAGGATAGCTAACTTACACAAGGCTGCACAGATAGCTGTGTCTAAGAATTTGAGTAAGGCTGAATACTGTCTGTTCTATTAAAAAATGAGATAGTCCTATGTGACATTGTCAAGAGAAGTGTCCAGATGAAAATGAGGGGAAAAGTCAGAATTCTGCAAATGAAGAGATTGGGAGCTGAAAAAAAAAGAGACAGGAGGTATTGACACATTTTTCGATAAATTTTTCAGACAAAGGGGAGGAGCCAAAAAAGGGAGCAGTAGCTAGAGCTATGTTTGGTGTGTAGTTCATGTTGCATTGCAAGATTTCTCTTTGAAAAAGATTGAAATGTAAAAAAAATTAAATGTTAAAATATTAATGAGACTGAGCTCAGAGAGAAGGAAAATTCGAACATACATAAGAAAATATTCAAGGGAATGTGGTGCTGGAAAATGCACAAGGGTTGTATTTGGGGGCCAAGTAGAATGATAAACTGTATACAGAGGGTGACCACATGTTCCAGTTTTCCCAAGACAGTTCTGGTTTACACCTGTTGTCCTGGAATCATTATTAATAGAGTCTCTCTTTTACTTTCAGAAGTATCTAAGCTTCCACGATAAATTATATGGTCACTCTCCTTAGACAGGAAGACAGCATGTCCTCGTATTAGGAAGAAAGGAGAAGGGGGCTGTTTTCAGTATAAATTAGTTCATAAGTTTGGTGGATGGAATTTCAGAAAATTCTGTTCTTATGGTCTTTATTTCCTCTAGGAAGTAGAAATTAGGGTTATCTTTTGAAAACACTTTTTTTAAAGGGTCAGGGAAGGGGGTGGGGATGAGGTGAGTTCTAAAATAGCTGTGGGATGGGAGAGATGACTCACAAAGTAAACCAGGAAGGTAGGGCAGCATTAAAGTTTTAGTAGAGAGCAGGACCATGAATATGGAGTGGCATCAATCTGCATGGTTGCAGGGTTTTTCCTCCAGTGTTGCTCTGCTATACAGTTGTAAGTTCAGAAAATTGCAGAAAGCTACATTCAAAGGCAAGACATAAGTGTTGGAGTTTTGTCAGGAAGGAAAATAGGGCAAAGGATTTAAGACTATTGCAAAAAAGAGATTGAAGCAATGAATCATGGAATCTTTAGGTACCAAATACACTTATAATTTCTCTTTTCTTTCCTTCCTTCCTTCCTTCCTTCCTTCCTTCCTTCCTTCCTTCCTTCCTTCCTTCCTTCCTTCCTTCCTTCCTTCCTTCCTTTCTTGTTTGTTTGTTTTGAGACAAAGTCTCAGTCTGTTGCTCAGGTTGGAGTGCAACAGCACAATCATAGCTTACTGTAGCCTCAAATTCCTAGGCTTAAGTTATTCTCCCACCTCAGCTTCTTGATTTGCTGGGGCTACAAGTGTGCACCACTGTGCCCAGGTATTTTATTTTATTTTATAGAGGGTCTTGCTATGTTGGTCTCAACTCCTCAAGCAATCCTCCAGCCTCGGTCTCCCAAAATGTTGGGATTACAGGCACGAGCTACCATGCCCAGCCACACCTATGATTTAATATCCAAATATGAAATATCCTCAGATTTGAGCCTAGGATTAAACACTATAGCTCCAGCAATATGACAGACAAGATAATATGAAAATCTTCCTACTACAAACACCCAGAAATGCTGGGCTAGTTGTATAACTCGTAAGAATAAAATGTAAATCTCTGGAAGCTCAAAATGCACAGGAACTGCAAAAACTGTAAACTCAATGGGCTGGTTTCTTGTTGTTCTAAAGGTAATGGCACAGGTGCTCATCTCTATAAACTAGGAGATTGGTTTGAAGACCATTAAAAGGGATTAGTTTGAAAACCCTTAAACGGGCAGGAGACAGGGTTGTGGCCCATGTGAAATGGAGGTTAGCATTCAGACCCTTGTATAAAGCTGAGAACCACAAAAGTAGAAAGATGGGCTAGAAATTCCATCTACAGGCACAAAAACACAACAAAATGGCTTGTCTGTCTTTAGTCGTGAGGGAGAAAAAAACCAGGTCTTCTTAGGAGTGAATATTCAACACCTAGGACTATAGTTTTCATAGGCTTGATATTGACTTAATGCCGTCAGCACTGCCTGGGAATTCTCAGCTGGAAAAATGAACATACAAACTGGTTTCAGGCTGGGCACAGTGGCTCACCCCTGTAATCACAGCACTTTGGGAGGCTGATGGCTTGAGCACTGGAGACCAACCTGGGCGACATGGCAAAACTCCGTCTCTACAAAAAATACAAAAATTAGCCAGGTGTGGTGGCACATGCCTGTAGTCTCAGCTACTTGGGAGCCTGAAGTGGGAGGATGGCTTGAGCTCGGGAGGTGGAGCCTGCAGTAAGCCAAGATCGTGTCACTGTACTTCAGCCTGGTCAACAGAGTGAGACCCTGTCTCAAAAAAACAAAAAAGCAAAACAACAACAACAAAACCTACATACACACAAAACATTGGTTCCAGGCCAAAAAACCCACATACATACAAAACATTGGTTCCAGGCCAAAAATTTAACAAGAAAAAAAGTTCAAAGAAGAAGTGCTTTACCCAGGTTACATAGGCTTTTCATGGATATACCTACACTGAGGATGAGTTCACAATGCAAAATTGTCACACCTACAGAAAACAACCTACCTTGAGTGAGTGTTATCCAACGTAATATACAAAGAAAATTCAGTTAACCAAATAACATCATAGAAACTATAAAATAAGTATGCTTAAAGCAATTAAAAATACAAAAGGAGGAATAAGAAAAGCTGAAAATACATTAGGGCCAGGCCCAGTGGCTCATGCCTGTAATCCCAGAAATTTGGGAAGCTAAGGCAGGCAGATTGCTTGAGGTCAGGAGTCCAAGACCAGCCTGGCCAACATTGTGAAACCCCATCTCTACTAAAAATACAAAAATTAGCCAGGCATGGTGGTGCACACCTGTAGTCCCAGCTACTCAGGAGGCTGAGACAAAAGGATCTCTTAAACCCAGGAGGCAGAGGTTGCAGTGAGCCAAGATTGTGCCACTACACTCCAGCCTGGGCAACAGAGTGAGATTTTGTCTAAAATAATAATAATAATAAATAATAAATAGGAAGACAGGCAGTTTTGAAAAATAATTAAATATAATTTTAACAAATACAAAATACAATTAAAATTAAAATTCAATGGATGAGTAATAGTATATTAGATAGACATAAAGAGATAATTCACCCATTAGAAATCAGCTCTTCAGAATTTAGAATTCAATACAGAAAGAGTTTGAAAGGATGGAAAAGATGAAATTGAATTTAAGAAATGATAAAAGATATATTACAGAAAGAGCAAATACAGAAAATATGAGAGGCAATACTCAAAAACATGATGACTAAGAACTTTCCAGCATTGATGAAAGACTTAAATCTTCAAGTACATGAAGCACGCGAAGTCCCAATCGGTAAAAGTGAAGAGCAGAGAAATAAGCATTTCACACCCAGTCAAATCATAATGAAACATCAAAGACAAAGAGATTATCTTAAAATATTGAAGACAGATTACTTATAAGGGACAACAATTAGGATAACAATAGAGTGTGGGGAAACTATCACTTTCATCTATCCTTACAATTTGGTAAAGCCCCGTGGAGGTTTACAAAAAATAAAAATCAAACTTTAAAATATGTATAGATTTGTCTCAGCAATTTAACTTCTGAAAATTTATCTAAAGGGATATTTGCACAAGTATATGTTCAAGATTATTTGTCACAAAGCTGCTTAGTAAAAAGTTGTAAAGAACTTAAATTTGCCTCAATAGGAGACCAACTAAATACGTGATGAAATTCCATCAGCCATTAAAAAGAATGAGATGTATTTATATACATTAACTTCTAAAATTACCATATATGTGACTTGGATCTGCTTTTCATCTCTAAGCCTCAGCTTTCTCTTCTCTAAAATAGAGATAAAAGCAGAACGTACCTCTTAGGATGCTTGATTATTAAATAGTTAATATAGACACATAGTGTATACTACATAATTATTTGCTGTTTTATTATTTATTTCATGTATTTAATAAGTATTGTATAGTGCTTACCATGTGCAAGATACTGTTCTAAATGCTTTGGAATATTAATTCATTACCAATATAATATGTTCATAAGTGAAAAAGGAAGTTAAAGAACAGTATATCTTATTATTATATTTTAGAGTACATGTATATCAAACTCTTAAATCGTCATCTCTGCATAGAAAATTATATAGGGGTGCTGGGCGTGGTGGCTCACACCTGTAATCCCAGCACTTTGGGAGGTCAAGGTAGGTGAATCACGAGGTTAGGAATTCGAGACCAGCCTGGCCAACATAGTGAAACCCTATCTCTACTGAAAATACAAAAAATTAGCTGGGTGTGGTGGTGGGCACCTGTAATTTCAGCTACTTGGGAAGCTAAGGCAGGAAAATCGCTTGAACCTGGGAGGCAGAGGTTGCAGTGAGCAGAGACTGTGCCACTGCACTCCAGCCCCAGCAACAGTGTGAGAAAAAAAAGAAAGAAAATTATATGGGTGTAACTTCTATTTTACACTTTATGTAGGTCTATACTTTTTGCATCTTTATAAAGAGATCTTTATAATTAGGAAGAATTAATACATGCATTTATGCTTTGGGAAAAAAACACTTCTTCCAAATATTATACTCTTTTGATAAAGTAACATGAACCTTTCTGTTCATTAGTTTGATATTTTTGCAGTTCTGTTGCTCCATTGAGCTCCAGGACAAACTCAGAGATGGGAAAATTTTGTCAAAGGCAATTGATTCCTATGTTGATTAGGTTTTCACAACACTTGGATATTGGCTGAAGAATTTTGAAGGTGAAAGCCTATCAGGAGAACCAGCCCCCAATATTTCAACATAGATTCTTTTCTATTTTCTCTAAGTGTCAGCCGGTCTGAGAAATAAAAAGAAAGTACAAACAGAGAAATTTTACAGCTGGGCCTCTGGGGGTATCATCACATATTGGTAGGACTGTGATGGTGACCCTGAGCCACAAAACCAGCAAGTTTTAATTAGGGATTTTAAAAGGGGAGGGGGTGTACAAACAGAGAGTAGGTCATAAGGATCACATGCTTCAAGGGCAATAAAGATCACAAGGCAAGACAAAATTAGAATTACTGATGAGCATCTATGCCCCACTGTGCACACATTGTTTTGATAAATATCTTAACAGGGAACAGGGTTCGAGAGCAGACAACTTGTCTGACTAGAATGTACCAGGCTGGAATTTCCCAATCCTAGTAAGCCTGAGGGTACTGCAGGAGACCAGGGCATATTTCAGTCCTTATCTCAACTGCATGAGACAGACATTCCCAGAGCGGCCATCTATAGACCTACCCCCAGGAATGCATTCCTTCCCCAGGGCTATTCCTTGCTTGGAAAAGAATTCAGCGATATTTCTCGTACTCACACATCTGTCTATAGGTTTTCTGTGAGCAGAAAAATATGCCTCTATTCTGCCCGATCCCACAGGCAGTCAGACCTTATAGTTATCTTTCCTTGTTCCCTGAAAATTGCTGTTATTCTGTCCTTTTTCAGGGTGCACTGATTTCATGTTGTTCAAACACACATATTTTACAATCAATTTGTACAGTTAATGCAATCATCAAAGGGTCCTGAGGTGACATACATCCTCAGTTTATGAAGATGATGGGATTAAGAGATTAAAGTAAGATGGGTGTAAGAAATTATAAAGTATTAATTTTGGGAACTGATAAATGTCCATGAAATCTTCACAATGTATGTTCTTTTGCCGTGGTTCCAGCTGGTCCCTCGGTTTGGGGTCCCTGACTTCCCGCAATAGAGGTCCTGATGAACAGGATGTGGAACATACCATTTCCTCTGGGAAGGAATCAATCCTTAAAGCTGCTAAGCTTGAGACCTACAAGAGGAAGTTGGCAGAGCCACCTAGATAGAGGAAGTCAAGGGGGTCAGAGAACAGCAGCCGCTTATGAAGTCTCCACCCAGCTGACTCTTCTTTTCTACGTATAGGTGGAAACCTGAAATTTATGATTTTATAGTCTGGAATGGTTTGGAGGATCCAGCACAAAAGTTTTATTAGGATTCTGATTTCTCAGTGAACATTTTCCACACTTTGTTGGGTGTTACTGACTTACAGCATAAAGGGAAAAGTAAAACAAAGGTAAGTTCCTACAGGAAAGGGAAGCACCGCTAGGTAATAACTATTTAGGTATACTGATTTAACATTGACAGGGAAGCCTCTGTTGTTTCCCAGATGCCACAGTCATCTGGAATGTAGAAAAAAGTTTTCAATCTTACAACTGTGGAGGCTCTTCTAGGAAGGTTAAGCCCTGTCTCAGACCCCTGTGTGCCACAGGGCTCTAGGAGAGGATTCATGGCAGGGTGTGACCAGGGAACAGCTTATTTTCTGATGTCACCAGAGAAATCTACATATCATATTTCATACATTCTAAGATGTTCATTTTTTCATATTTTGGCATATCTGGGTTGCATGTCAGTCATTAATCCCTTATAATCACAATTTTAGTTTCTTTGTTGCATATTTTAAAATCTCTGAAATTGAAATTTGTCTTACAGGTGCTAAAGGCATTCACACCCAGTTTGTGGCTTCTGCCCTCCAGCTAAGATCATTCCTTAGCTGTCCCCAAATATGAGAATGAATATACAGTGATAAAACAAAAATAAATCAACCATCTTGGCTCATAAAGCTTAATTTTTAACTAGAAATTTTCCTTCTGCTTGAAATAATTTCATCAGTTCCTCACAGAAATGAAAGCATTATTTTCAGTGGGATGATTCCAGCTAGCCTTTTTCCCTCAAAACCTTTTATTTGCTGCCTATTCATTTTATTAGGTTGAAATAGAGACTAAGTGACTTTTCAGGGCCATATAGAGGAAATTCTCTTTTAAGAGATAGTTTTGTCTGCTTTTCTAATCCACTTCACATTCTGCTTTAGGTATGGTGTGTAGTCAAAGAGTGATCTATATATTTTTTTATATATCTGAAATTATTTTCTCCTGAGTACCTCTAAAGGCCAGGAAGACAGATACTCAGGGGCAGAGGGATATGGCACTGGAACATGCTGATTTGAATGGCAGGGCTGGAATTTTCAATGAGGGTTTGCTATCGTGATTGCTTGGGACAACTTTTGAAATTCTGATTTTACTTCCCTGTTTTGACCAGTGGCATATGCTCCCTTTAAAATGCTAGACCAGAGGGCCAACCATAGTGGCTCACACCTGTAATCCCGGCACTTTGGGAGGTTGAGGCAGGTGGATCACTCGAGGCCAGGAGTTGAAGACCAGCCTGGGCAACATGGTGAAGCCATGGCTCTACTTAAAATACAAAAATTAGCCAGGCATGGTGGTGGACACCTGTAATCCCAGCTACTCGGGAGGCTGAGGCAGGAGAACTGCTTGAGCCTGGGAGGCGGAGGTTGCAGTGAGCTGAGATGGAGCCACTGAACTCCAGCCTGGGCGACAGAGTGAGACCCTGTCTCAAAGAAAGAGAGAGAGAGAGAGAGAGAATATTAGCTCCTATGACCAGTGCAGGGCCTCATGCCTATAATCCCAATACATTGGAAGGCCAAGGTGGGTGAATTGTTTGAATTCAGGAGTTCGAGACAAGCCTGGGTGACATGGCAAAAACTCATCTCTACAATAAAGTAAAATAAAATACAATTAAATTAAATTAAATTAATTAAAAAGCAGACCATAGAAATCAAATCTTTTAAGGTGATAAGACAATTATTGTTTTTTATAGCTGGGGGGTGTCTTTGTTGTAAGTTTTATAATCATTGCAAAAGACTCATTTGCAATTTACAAATATCTAATTTTCTTTTTTCCCCTCACATTCTTTGCCTTAACTATGATTTTTAAAAATGCACTTATTTATTTGAGGCTGAATGTGGCTCTTACTACATTCTGTGACTATCACATTCAGATAAATACTGCTTTGTGTATAGAAACTGGCTGAATGTAGAGTACTTGAGACCCAAATTAAAATAGATGGATGCTGGAGTGTATCAAGCTCTTGTTGATTGCATTTTCTATTATTATCTTGTTTACCCTTGAAGCTTTAAGCCATTAAGGAAAACATTGGGCAGAAGCTGGAATCAAGAGAGGGCTGTCAGTCAGCAATTGCTGGTGGGAAGAGGTGTCTTGGCACAAATACAAAACTGCAAATAAGAGCCAGGCAGGGTCTATAAGCAGAACAAAAAGAACAGAGTCCTTCTAGGTACAGGGTCATTGTAGGGTTCCCTAATGTTTCAACGCGTCCTTATTTCCTCAGGACTTTGAAAAGCAGCCTCCTGTCAAAACACGGGGAGGCATTTTGGGGAGTGACAAGGGAATGCAAGTCATATGGAGAATTTAAGTGTCTTCAGTGCATGAGTCTCCATCACTTGTCAGGACACCTGAGTGCTGCCAGCCCAGTTTCTTTGCAGTCTGGAAGGCTGCACTATGTACCCTTAAGGCCAACAAAATCTATTCAGAAGCTTTTATCTGAAGATATTTTTGCAGACATATGAAATGGGTAAGACAAGTAGAATTCCGAAAGATGAAAATAAATAATAATATCTATCTATCTATCTATCTATCGATCGATCTATCTATCATGTCACAGAAGCAGATGTCAATAGATATAACTACAAAAGATCAGCATTGTCTTCAAAATTTTAGACTTCTGGCTGTCTTCTTTCCTAGAGATCAAATTTACTTGTTGCATCTACAAAAGTGGAAGCAATCATGTAATGTTGATACCACATTTGATTTGCTTTTTCCTTTGTTTATGCTGCAGCTCTTAATATCACAAATGCCACAGAGAGAGGTATTTAAAACCCCACCGTGTGCTGTGCTCTCAGTGATTGCAGTTTTAATAAAATTTGCAGTGGTCCTGTTCCCGGCATCAATCCTACTTGTTTGATGCCACTAACAGGTTTGATTTGCTGTCATGAGTACATTGTGCATTTAAAAACCAAACAAAAGAAAAAATCACAAACCTCTGATATCCCTGGAGGCTATCATGGGGAAAATTAAATCTGCATGATTTAAGAGGATGCATGTTCTAAAAGAGGAGCTTGACCCATTGATTTTGACTTTAGGGGATATTATGGTATATTATGGTATGGTTTCCTCAAAAAAGTTATATAAGGCTTTCAGAGAAGAATGGTTAAGCGGTCCTTTAGTTGAACTGTTGTCACTACATTTCTCTAAGAAAAAGTCACTTGTATAATAATGGTAGCACTGAATAGATAACACATAATGCTTCAAGTCAACAGATAGTTAAGCCCTCTTAAATTATAGTGTTGAAGAAAATGTACTTCAAAATAATTAAATTCTTTAGTATAATGTTGACATTATATTATTTGAAATGAAAAGTTATTGTGACCTGAAATATGCAGACTCTAATTGGAGAGAGTTTTTAATGTAATTTTTCAGATATTAAAATGAGATGTATAAGTTCAAGCATACATACACAGTAAGGGAAAATTTCTTTCTCTTTAGTGCATTAGTTCATCCAACAAAGATGCATGGAGCAATGTTCCAGGTGCAACATGAGATAGAGAAGGCCATGCCTCCATGGGCTTAATTTTAAAATGTGACTATTTTGATTCATGCAAAGATATCATGGAAAGCTATTAGAATTCTATGGCAATATGGAGTTCAAATAATTTTACATTCAGTTATTTCCTTCAGATATCAAATATATGACTCTGACATTGTAATTACTGTATTTATTTCCATGAATAACAAGCTATACAAGGCATTATTTTTGGAGAGGACTTAATATAGTGGTTAATAACATGGGTGGTAGGCTCTCAAGAAAACTGCGTGGGCTCTAGAGTCTCAGGTAAACTTCTTGAGTCCAAATCCTGGTTCTACCACCTGTCACATGTGTGACTTCCAGTAGATTACTTGTCTCTTTGTGCTTCAGTTTCCCCACTGGTAAAATTAGTTTAATAATACCATCTACATCATAAATTGAAGAATGTAGAAGTAGATAATATATTTATAGTTCTTATAAGAGTGACTGACACAGAGTAAACACCCAAAGAGAAATGATCAATGTTAGTTCTAGAGCTAATATAACTTCTGTGCAACAGAAGCAGAGATTTAAACACTGGTACAGACAATTATAGCTATCTTTTCAATGTGTCATCTTTATCTCTGAGGTGGAAGCAATAAAGTCCAATGGCAAAAACTAAATTTTTATTTTAAATAGTTTATTTGTATTAATTTTGGTTGTAGCAAAAGAATAATAACCAGCTTTAAATCTGCAAGGAGACCCCAAAGTCATATAGTTTAATTCCTTAGTTTGTAGATAAAGAAATTTGAGACTAGGGGCAGTGGCTCACACCTGAATGCCAACCCTTTGGGAGGCTGAGGCAGGAGGATTGCTTGAAGCCAGGAGTTCGAGGCCAGCCTGGGAAACATAGTGAGATTCCCCTCTCTACAAAAAATATTTATTAAAAAATATTTTTAAAAAATAAATTTGAGACCAGAAACATCTTTTATTTTATAGATAAAGACACTTGAGACCAAACAAATTGTGACTCTGCCCAGGTTGGCAAAGGAACTTGAGTGTCTTATTCCTAGTCCAGGACATGCTCCACTACCTATTCTGATTCTTCCCTCTTTTTAATATTTGTGTTGTGTAGATAATACTCTGCAGAGTTCACATGCTTTAGTATCAGACAGACCTGGGTGTTAATCCTGACTGTGCTGTTTACCAGTTATGTGAGGTAGGATAATTTACTTGACCACTGCAAGTCTATTTCCTCATTTGTGAAATGGGGGCTAATATTATCTAGAACATGGGGTTCTTAAAATGGACTCAGATAGCATATTCACAGTGTCTATGCAGTAGCTCTTTGATAAGTATTTGCTACTGTTGGTATTGTTGTCTGTAGTTTACATTGTTATAAAGCTGGATAACATCTATCCAGAGAATACTGCTAGTCAAGCTTCTCAAATTTCATAAATAGAATGTCAACATTAACAACTGCTCATCTGGTCTCCAAAGAACATAAATCTACTTTCAATCAGCAATGCTTTGTACCTGCATTCTTGTTACTTGTTAGAGATTATAACTTTGGTGTGGCTTCACCGTGACAAGTGATGAAGAGAAGCTTATCTAAGAAGCTGTGTAAAGAGAGATGCCTTTAATGGCTAATAGGAGAGAGGCTATTTGGAGTCAATCTGTTTTTTAAAAAAAATAGTACAACAATATAAAAGAGAAGGTGGCCTTAGTGTGTATCCTGAGCTTATATCATATTTTATTCACTACAGAAATAGATATTTGCCAAAAATCTTGCTGAAAATATTGATCCATTCTGGCACTCACTGCTCCCAAGTAAATCCCAAGTGAGAAATCACTTTAAAAATGTAGTGCCTGGCTGCAACTCTGCGAACAATGGCTGCAGAGGAGCTTCCTGCCAGCTTGGGGAAGCCATAGCCTGTGCCTGATCAGTCCCTTTTTGAGAACTAAGGTTGACTTGATGGAGCCAGTGTTGGCAAAGGTCTCCGAGGAAAACTGACCTGGATTTATACAAGGTCCATCCTCGCAGGTGGTAAGGGAGGTCACTTTCCTGGCAGGCCAAGATCCTTGAGATGTTTTGAAAATTTCAAGGAGAAAGGAATGAGGCCAAAATGTATAGACACTGCAGATGAAATTTTATGGAGAGATTTCCTTGGACTTACATCCTTAGCCTCAGCACAGCAAATTACTAGAAACTTGTAGAAGATCAAACTGAGATTTCCTATAGAGACCTCCAGTGGAACAAACTTAAAGAAGGCCGATATGGTTAACATTCTTAATGCACCTGTGTAAAGAACCAGGCTAAATCTAGTAAGGCCATACTCAGTTTGTCACCAAGAATCTTTGAGGTTCTTTTTAATCAAAAGTGGGGAGATTATAAGGAAAAATTTGTGCTTAAATGGAAAACTGTGTGTGGTCATTCTAGAGCACACCTGTGTTGTCTTATTCCAGTTCTGTGGGAGCTGTTTTACAGCTTTATAAATCGTACATAACTGGCAGCAATGCTAAATTGTTGTTGTCCATAGACACGCAAATGAATTCTGTCCAGTGGAAAAACAACCAAAAAACCCAATTTGGCTCTGTTTGCACGGTCATTTTAATATTCCCGATCTATAAATGTGTCTGTCCTTGGGATTCTCCTTTCACCTCATTGCGACACTTCACTGGTTTCCTTGTGAATGAGTTAAATAAAACCTTTAACTCATGCTTATTCTGAAAAAAAAATTAGTGCCTGGGTGGGGGAGAAGGGTTTCCCCTGAGAAACTGACATTTTATCCCTTCTTATAGTAAGTACTGTGTACTTAATTTTCTTTTACTTTGTTTTTTGCTCTGCCTGGCATGTATCTTAGAATCCAGTTTGAAGCTTAGTCATAGTATCTGTTACACCAAACCATCCAGAGGTTTTCTCCCTGATCCTAATATATTGTTATTCAATTAATTTATGGCCGTATCAATTATACCCTCCTTAAAACCTCTGTGGAAAGAGAACAAAATAACTAAGTTGATGGATTCATGGAACTTCTCCAAGTGGTTCTCAAATGCTAGTGCACATCAGAAGCATCTGGAAATCTTACTAACTGACAGCTTCAGGATGCATTCCCCAGTTATTCATATTTGATAGGTTTATGTTAGTGCTTTTTAACAACACCCCAAATGATCCTTAATGCAGTGACCCATGAACCACATTTTGAAAAACATTGACTTCAGGTTTTCTACTTAGAAGGTCTTTATTCCAGATGAATCTAAACAATTCAAAGAGAAAGCTTATCTGCAAATAGTAAGATATAAATGTTAGAATAGCTTCAAATTCACCCATCTGTGGAAGGCCTATTATGTTCTATGCAATGAGGTAACTCTTACGGATACAGAGAAAAAATAAGGCGTAGTTTATTTCTTGAAAAGTATTCAAATCCAGTGAGGAAGATGGATACGCAAACAGGCAAAGTGCAATATATTTACAATGATAGAATTTTGTGTAGGGTTATACACACAGGACAGAGGAGATAGGGAAAGGTCAGGGAAAGCTTCAGAGAAGTGAGGGCCAACAGGGCTTTGATTGATGAAGAGTGAGGAGCTCTTGGTGAGGATCATATCATACTGAGGGAGGAAAAAGAAAATAGAGGAAAAATTTCAGATTTACCAGGCAAGCACAGCCTGACACTGACTCATAACCAGGGAGTAAAAGAAGGATTAGAGAGTTTGGGACAGTATGTATTAGTGGTGCTATAAAAACAGAATAAACTGTGATTTGATTCCCAGGCTAACATGGAGATCATCTTCTTTGGTATCTCCTCTTGCATTTTTTTTTTTTTTTTTCGAGACAGAGTCTCTCTCTGTCGTCCAGGCTGAAGTGCGGTGGCACAATCTCTGCTCACTACAACCTCTGCCTCCCAAGTTCAAGCAATTCTCATGCTTCAGCCTCCTGAGTAGCTGGGATTACAGGCATGTACCACCATGCCTGGCTAATTCTTGTATTTTTAGTGGAGATGGGGCTTCACCATGTTGTCCAGGCTGCTCTCAAGCTCCTGAACTCAAGTGATCCACCTGCCTCAGTCTTCCAAAGTGCTAGGATTACAGGTGTGAGCCACTGTGGCTAGCCCTCTCTTAGACATAATTTTTAAATGGGTAGATACCTAACATCCTGACAATGTGGGAACCTATGGTTTGGAAGCATATGGCCTTATCTGGCATCCAGAATTCTATCTTAAAGGCCACAGAAATGTTCTCAACCCAAGCCACCTTAGGCAACCAGGATACTGTGGTATGATTTAAGATTAAGTTTATGGCTTCTATTTATTTTTCCAACTAAAATTTCCGGTTTGCTAAAACAAAAATCTTGTTCTTAATAGACCTCAGCTCGTTTAACGCATGTCAGAGTGCAGGCATCTTGCTGAGCTTAGATCAGAAAAGTTATTTAAAAGTAAACTAAGATGTTGATAAAAGTTCCATGGCTATATAGAATGCTAGCATTAGGGGAAGTTGGGTGAACAGTACATGTTCACCTTTTATACTGTCTTTGCAACTTTTATAGTTATAAAAAATCTTTTATACTGTCTTTGCAACTCTTTGTAAATCTAAAATTATTTCAAAATAAAAACGTTTCAAAAAGGTAAACTAAGAAATACTTCTTTGTCATGGTGATTAAGCAGTTTAGCATCTCCTCCCATCAAAAACAGAAAATGAACTTTCTTTAAGACGAAAAAAGTGAATCAGGAATGAAGTCGCATATTTTATTGGCTGATGATTAAACTTCTAATATATTTTCAGAACCAGTTTAACAAAAGTGCAGTTGCTCTATATACGTCTAAGACTGAAACAAAAACAAGGAAACTTTGTGTAGCTCTCGTCTGATTTACATGGTAAATATTTCTTGCTCATACTCATCATTCACCATCCATATTTACAAGTGAGAAAAACGTTACCATCTCAAAGGCCACAGAAATGTTCCCAACCCAAGCCATGGGAGGGAATCATATCATTGAGGCAGGCAGCCCTTATTTTGTCCTGGAGAAGAGACTTATTGTATTTGAGGATGATGTGTATGTTTTCTAAAGGAGCTTGCCTTCCGACTCCTTCAGAGATGGAGCCACAGTGGGTGAACCTCTTCAGGCATTGCCCTGCTTCAAAGCAGACAGAAATGTAAACAGTGGCAGTACACCAGGATGGGGTTTCTTTGCTTTAGCTACCAAGAGTCAGGAAAGAGAAACCAGGTATTTATTTAGGTTTGTCATTATTGCTAGGTTTTCTTTTAATGACAAGGGGTGAAAAGAAGTATCTGTTCAGAAACAAAGTATCACAGAGCCTCAATAGGATTACTTTTTCAACCACCCCTGGGCCACGTGTTTTTTAAGTCAAAAATAAAAACAATTTGACCCATTTTGTTCTTTGTAGTCGTTGCCTTCTAACAGGCATCTCCAACTCAGTTATTCTTAAAATATGCTGCTAGATGAGACAAATAATCTATTTAAGAACAGATTCAAATAATCTATATAGATTAGCATCTATGTTTTAATAACAGGGTCTAAATAATAAATTTCGCTCTCCACAGAGTGATTTCTGTCTCTCAAATAATTCAGTTTATGAAAGGAGTTAAGGATGTGCTTTTTAACACCTGGAAAAGGGTACTTAACATGATCAATATTTAGGATGTAGCCAGCTAAAGCAGATTGACATTACAAAATAAAATAAAGCCTTCTCCCTTTGAAGTCAGTTAAAGGAACAGCTTTCATGACTCAGAAAGATATCCTAGAGATCTAAGAAGCTCTGGAGAAAGAAAAAGAACTAGAAGACTTGGCTTCAAAATTTACCTCTAGTACTTCCCAGTTATGAGTTAGCTGCTATATTAATTAATTGCTTTATATAAATCATGTCATTTAATCTTCTCCACATTTCTATGAGTTGGAAGTTAATAACTACGTTTTCTGGATAAAAAACCTGAAGTTCGGAGAAGTTGAACAACAACTCAGAAAAAAACAGCTAGTGAGAGTGAAGTGAGGACCCAAGTCTACCACCTGCATTGCTGTTAGGGTATTGTACATGGGAGTAAGGAAAGTATCATACTACTAAGATTTTGACTTCCCAACCTCTGAGTTTGTCCTTTAAAAAAGCCCTGCAATGGTGTTCTTATTTACCAAATGGTCAGAGATTTTCTCAATATATTGACTATAAGGAAAATGATAAACAATTTAATGAAATGGCACTATGAAAATAAAATAATCTAGGAACAAATATTATTTTATTTTCATAGTGCCATTTCACTAAATTGCAGCACTATTCACAATGGCAAAGACATGGAACCAACATAAAAGCCCATCAATGATAGACTGGATAAAGAAAATGTGGTACATATACACCATGGAATACTATGCAGCCATAAAAAGGAACGAGATTATGCCCTTTGAAGGGACATAGATGGAGCTGGAAGCCATTATCCTCAGCAAACTAACACAGGAACAGAAAACCAAACACCACATATTCTCACTTATAAGTGGGAGTTGAATGATGAGAACACATGGACACATGGGGGGAAAAACACACACTGGGGCCTGTCAGAGGCTGGGAGTGGGAGGAAGGAGAGCTGGAGAGCTTCAGGAAGAGGAGCTAATGGAGGCTAGGCTTATTACCTAAGTGATGGGCTGATCTGTGCAGCCAACCACCATGGCACACGTTTACCTATGTAACAAACCTGCACATCCTGCACATGTACCCCTGAACTTAAAATAAAAGTTGGAAAAAAAAAAAGAAAAAAGAAAATATTAGGTTGGTACAAAAGAAATAATGGGAAAAACTGCAATTGCTTTTTTTTTTTGCACTAACTTAATAAAATGATCTTCAGAAAAGAGTATATTTTTTAAATGGCAAAAGACAGAGTACTTTATATAATTAGAATAATTTTTACACTTCTTCTTGATACACACTTCTTACTTTCTAAAATTTTCACAAGTCATCTTAAACATTAATGCTGTCACCAAATAAATTCTCACAAAGTAATGGAAAGCTCAGAAAATTTTTTGAGAAGTAAATTTAGAGGCAAGGATAACTTAAACTGAGAAACATTTATAATTTTCTATTTTGAGAAATACTCTGTAGCATTTATAAACATTATATTTTAATTTTCTATTTCAATAAATTAATACTGTACCAGAATACTAAAATGCATTTAGAATCATAGGCAACTGTCATGTTTGTCCTTTCTTGATGTTTGAAAAAAATGGCCTTCCTTTTGAATGCCGCCCTTGTCATTTAAAATTGGCCTTCTCCACAGGGGACATTCACAAAAAACTCTCAATAGGCTTTAATTTGGAGAACTTTAGCTTTGCCTTAGCAGCTTTTCTTATATCTTCTCTTAATTCTATCAGTTTAGCCTTTATGTTTTGAAATTACATTGTTAAGTGCATATACATTAATTATTGTTGTAATTCCTCCTCTGTAGATTGTATTTTTAACCATTGGATGATGTTCCTCTTCATCCCTTTTTTTATAATGCCTTTTGTCATAATTCTGAATTGTTTGATATTAATATCATTATCACATTTTTCTTTTGTTTTGTGTTTTCCTATGCTCTTTGTTTGGTACTCTTCTATCCCTTTCTTCCAACCTCCTTCCCATCTTGTAAGCAGAATATAGCTAAATACTTTTGTAATCCAATTCAAAAGACTTTATTTTTAGTAGATAAGTGTAGGTCTTTGTATTTATTCTGAAAATTTATTTCTATTATTCGTTAGGCTGATTTCTATCGTGTATTATGCTGTTTCTTTCCTCTGCTTTTTTTAATTCCTGTTTTCTGGTGGATTGTTATATGTTTTTTAATTCTCCACTTTACCCCACCCCACAACCACTTTGCTGATTTTGAAATTATGGATCACAATGTTATATTTCAGTGATTACTTTTACATTTTAATATACATATATGATGCTATAATTCTAACAAAGTTTAAGATCATATAGTATCTTCTCCAGTCTCCTTAACTAAGGCAAGCATCTTATCATTCTTTAAAATCTCTTCTAATGGCATCTTCCCTCATCCTCTGTCATTTTCCTTGGCATTATCCAAAATTTTATTTATCTTAAAACATTGAATTATTTTATGGTCCATAGTTAAATAATTCTATCAATATATGCCACCAATTGCTGTGTTCATCATTCATTCTTCGTGTGCCTTTTTTCCGTTTCCAATTTCTTATTTCTGAAATGTATTATTTATTAGTTCATTCAATTAGATCTGTGAGCAGACATCTTTGTCTTTGTATGTTTGAAAATGCCACTGTTTTACTCTGATCATTCAGGGGAATACTGAAATCTAAGTTGACAGATATTTTCCCTCAGCATTGTCCTATGCCTTCTTGCATCAATTGATGAGAAGTGTTCTGTCATTGTAACTATAATTCTTTGATAGGTAACAGAGTCTTCTCTGTGTTAACTTTTACATTTTTCTCTTTACCTTTGATAATCAGTACTTTTACTACAATTTGCCGTAGTATCTGTATTAGTTATCTATTTCTCTCTAACCAATTACACAGAAACTCAATGGTTTAAAATAATAACAACAATCACTTCCTAGTTTCCACAACTCAGGAAATACAGAGTGGTCCCAGGCTGATCTCTGGATTATGTTTGCAGTCAACATGTTGGCCACTTCTGCAGTCATCTGAAAGCTTGACTGGGCTGGAGGATCTAATTCAAATGTGGTTGACTCTTAAGTTGGTGTAAATGGAAGCTGGCCAGTGCAAAGCCTCCCTTCTTCCCCATGTGGGTCTCTCCTCAGGCTACTTGAGTGTCCCCACACTCTGGCACCTTGCTTCCCCCAGAGTAGATGATCTGATAGAGAACAGGGAGGAGTTAGTAATGTTTTTCATTCTAGTTTCAAAAGCCACACACAGTCACTTCTGCCACATCCTATTTATTAGAAGTGAGTCTAAGTCCAGCCTGCTTCCCAGGAGAGGAGAGGAACTATACTCTACTTTTCCAAGGGAGAATTTGTGGACACATTTTAAAACTACAATAGTGTCAATGCAAAATGCACCAGAAAGTCTCAGTAACAGAATCACCAAGCAGAAGAAAGAACTTCAGAGCTTGAAGACAAGGCTTGAATTAACCAAATCCATCAAAGACAAAGAAAAAATAATTTTTTAAAATGGATAAAGCCTTGAAGAAGTTTGGGACTATGTTAAAAGTCCAAACCTAAGAATAGTTGGAAGGAAGAAGAGAAAGAAGATAAATCTAAAAGTCTGGAAAACATATTTGAGGAAATATTCAAGGAAAACTTCCTTGGTCTTACTAGAGATCTAGACATCCAAATACAAGAAGTTCAAAGAACACCTGAGAAGTTCATTGCAAAAAGATCATTGCCTAGGCACATAGTTATCAGGTTACCTAGAGTCAAGATGAAGAAAAGAATACTAAGAGCTGTGAGGCAAAAGCATCAGGTATCCTAAAAAGGAAAACCTATCAGAGTAACAGCAGATTTCCCAGCAGAAACCCTACAAGCTAGAAGAAGTTGGGGTCCTATTTTTTTTTTTTTTTTTTTTTTTTTTTTTGTGAGACGGAGTCTCGCTCTGTCGCCCGGGCTGGAGTGCAGTGGCCGGATCTCAGCTCACTGCAAGCTCCGCCTCCCGGGTTTACGCCATTCTCCTGCCTCAGCCTCCCAAGTAACTGGGACTACAGGCGCCCGCCACCTCGCCCGGCTAGTTTTTTGTATTTTTTAGTAGAGACGGGGTTTCACCGTGTTCGCCAGGATGGTCTCGATCTTCTGACCTCGTGATCCACCCGTCTCGGCCTCCCAAAGTGCTGGGATTACAGGCTTGAGCCACCGCGCCCGGCCTGGGGTCCTATTTTTAGCCTCCTAAAACAAAACAATTATCAGCCAATAATTTTGTATCCAGTGAAACTAAGCTTCATAAATGAAGGAAAGATACGGTCTTTTCCAGACAAATGCTGAGAGAATTAGCCATCACAAAACCAGCACTACAATCTAAAATGAACTCTAAATCTTGAAACAAATTCTGGAAATACACCAAAATAGAACCTCTTTAAAGCATACATCTCACAGGACCTATATAACAATAACGCAATGAAAACAACAACAACAACAAGGTATTCACGCAACAAATAGCACAATGAATAGAATAGTACCTCTCATCTCAATACTAACGTTGAATGTAAATGGCCTAAGTGCTCCACTTAAAAGATCAGAATAGCAGAATGGATAAAAATTCACCAACCAAGTTTCTGCTATCTTCAAGAGACTCACCTAAAATAAGGATTAACATAAACTTAAGGTAAAGGGATAGAAAAACATATTCCATACAAAGAGACACCAAAAGCGAGCAGGAGAAGCTATTCTCATACCAGACAGAACAAACTATAGAGCAATAGCAGTTAAGAAAGACAAAGAGGGACATTATACAATGATAAAAGCACTAGTTCAACAGGAAAATATCACAATCCTAACTGTATATACACCTTAACACTGGAGTGCCCAAATTTATAAAACAATTACTACTAGACCGTAAAAATAAGAGAGATGGCAACACAATAATAGTGAGGGACTTTAATACTACATTGACAGCACTAGACAGATCATCAAGACAAAAAGTCAACAAAGAAAAAATGGAATTAAACTATACCCTACAACAAATGTACCTAACAGATATTTACAGAACATTCTACCCAACAACTACAGAATATACATTGTATTCATCAGCACATGGAACATTCTCCAAGACAGACCATATGATAGGCCACAAAACAAGTCTCAGTGAATTTAAGAAAATAGAAATTATATCAAATATTCTGTCAGACCACAGTGAAATAAAACTGGAAATCAACTCCAAAAGGAGCCTGCAAAACCATGAAAATACATGGAAACTAAATAACCTGCTCCTGAATGATTGATGGGTCAACAATGAAGTCAAGATGGAAATTAAAAAATTCTTTGAACTGAACGCTAATAGTAACAAATAGTGACACAGCCTATCAAAACCTCTGGGATACAGCAAAAGCGGTGCTAAGAGGAAAATTCATAGCATTAAATGCCTACATCAAAAAGTCTGAAAAAGCACATATATACAATCCAAATCCACACTTCCAATTATCCATGCAGTTGGAGAAACAAGAACAATCTAAACACAAATGCAGAAGAGGAAAAGAAATAAAAAAGATGAGAGTAGAACTAAATGAAATTGAAATGAAAACAATACAAAAGATAAATGAAACAAAAAGCTGGTTCTTTGAAAAGATAAATAAGATTGATAGATCATTAGCTAGATTAACCAAGAAAAGAAGAGAGAACATCCAAATAAGCTTTATTCGAAATTAAATGGAAGATATTACAACTGATACCACAGAAATACAAAAGATTATTCAAGGCCAATATGAACACCTTTATAGGCATAAACTAGAAAACCTAGAGGAGACAGATAAACTCCTGGAAATATACCACCCTCTTAGATTAAACCAGGAAGATGTGGAAACTCTGAGCAGACCAATAACAAGCAGCAAGACTGAAATGATAATTTTAAAACTGCCAAGAAAAAAAGTCCAGGACCAGACAGATTCATAGCTGAATTCTATCAGACATTCAAAGAAGAATTGATACCAATCCTATTGACACTATTTCACAAGATAGACAAAGAGGGAATCCTCCCTAAATTATTCTATGAAGCCAGTATCACCCTAATACCAAACCAGGAAAGGACATAACCAAAACAGAAAACTACAGACCAATACACCTGATGAACATAGATGCAAAAATTCTCAACAAAGTACTAGTGAACGGAATCCAACAACATATCGAAAAGATAATCTACCATGATCAAGTGGGTTTCATACCAGGGATGCAGGGATGGTTTAACATATGTAACTCAATACATGTGATACACCACATAAACAGAATCAAAAACAAAAATCACATGATCATCTCAGTAGACATAGAAAAAGCATTTGACAAAATCTGGCATCCCTTTATGATTAAAACCCTCAGCAAAATCAGCATAGGAAAGACACACCTTAAGGCAATAAAAGCCATCTATGACAAACCCACAGCCAACATTATACTGAATGGGGAAAAGTTGAAAGCTTACCCCTGAGAACTGGAACAAGATAAAGATGCCCACTTTCACCACTTCTATTCAACATAGCACTGTAAGTCCTAGCCAGAGAAAGAAATAAAGGGCATCCAAATCAGTAAAGAGGAAGTCAGAATGTCAGTGTTTGCTGATGATATAATCTTATACCTAGAAAACCCTAAAGACTCATCCAAAAAGCTCCTAGAATTGGTAGATGAATTCAGCAAAGTTTCAGGATACAAAATTAACGTACACAAAACAGCACCTCTCCTATACACCAACAGTGACCAAGCTGAGAATCAAATCAAGAACTCAACCACTTTTACAATAGCTACAAAAATAAAATACTTAGGAATATACCTAACCAAGGAGGTGAAAGACTTCTACAAGGAAAGCTACAAAACACTGCTGAAAGAAATCATAGATGGCACAAAGAAAAGGAAACACATCCCGTGCTCATAGATGGGTAGAATCAATATTGTGAAAATGACCATACTGCCTAAAGCAATGGTCATTGCTTTAAGTCATTCAATGCAATTCCCATTGAAATACCACTACTACTCTTCACAGAATTTAAAAAAAGCAATCCTAAAATTCATATGGAACCTAAAAAGAGCCCACATGGCCAAAGAAAGACTAAGCAAAAAGAACAAATCTGGAGGCATTGCCTCACCCAACTTCAAACTATACTACAATGCCACAGACACCAAAACAGCATGGTACTGGTATAAAAATGGGCACAGAGATTGATGGAACTGAATAGTGAACCCAGAAATAAAGCCAAATACTTACAGCTAACTGATCTTTGACAAAGCAAACAAACGTATAAACTGGGGAAAGGACATCCTATTCAATAAATGGTGCTGGGATAATTGGCAAGCCACATGTAGAAGAATGAAACTGGATCCTCTTCTCTCACCTTTTAAAAAAATCAATTCAAGATGGATCAAGGACTTAAATCAAAGGCCTGGAACCATAAAAATTCTAGAAGATAACATCAGAAAAACTCTTCTAGACATTGGCTTAGGCAAAGACTTCATGACCAAGAACTAAAAGCAAATGTAAAAAACAACAACAACAAAAAAAACAAAAAAAAAAAAAACAAAGAAAAATAGATGGGACTTGGCCGGGTGCATTGGGTCATGCCTGTAATACCCGCACTTTGGAAGACCAAGGCTGGCAGATCACTTAAGGACAGGAGTTCAAGACCAGGCTGGCCAACATGCTGAAACCCCATCTCTACAATAATACAAAAATTAACTGGGTGTGGTGGTATGTGCCTGTAGTCCCAGCTACTCTGGAGGCTGAGGCAGAAAAATCACTTGAACCTGAGAGGTGCAGGTTGCAGTGATCCAAGATAGTGTGACTACAATCCAGCCCGGGCGACAGAGCGAGACACCATCTCGGAAAAAAAAAAAAAAAAAAAAGATGGAACTTAATTAAACTGACAAGCTTCTGTACAGCAAAAGAAATAATCAGCAGAGTTAACAGACAACCCCCAGAGTGGGAGAAAATTTTGCAAATAATGGATCTGACAAAGGACTAATATCCAGAATCTACAAAGAACTCAAACAGCAAGACAAAAAAAAAAAAAAAAAAAATCCCATCAAAAAGTGGGCTAAGGACGTGAACAGATATACAAATGGCCAAACAAGCATATGGAAAAATGCTCAACATCACTAATTATCAGGGAAATGCAAATCAAAACCACAATGTTATATCACCTTACTCCTGCAAGAATGGCTATAAAAAAAAGTAATAGGTATTGGCATGGATGTGGTGAAAAGGGAACACTTTTACATTGTTAGTGGGAATGTAAACTAGTACAACCACTATGGAAAACAATGTGGAGATTCTTTAAAGAATTAAAGTAGATCTACCATTTTATCCAGCAATCCCACTACTAGGCATCTACCCAGAGGAAAAGAAGTGATTATACAAAAAAGATACTTACACTTCCATGTTCATAGCAGCACAATTTGCAATTGCAAAAATATAGAACCAGCCCAAATGCCCATCAATCAACCAGTGGTAAAGAAAATGTGATATATATATAGATATATAGATATTTAGATCTATATATATCTCTCCACACACACACATACACACACACCATGGAATACTACTACATAGACACATATATACACACACATACATATGTGTATATATATGTATATATGTGTGTGTGTGTGTGTATACACATACCATGGAATACTACTTAGCCATAAAAAGGAATGAAATAATGGCATTCACAGCAACCTGGATGGAATTGGAGATCATTATTCTAAGAGAAGTAACTCAGGAATGGAAAACCAAACATTGTATGTTTTCACGCATAAGTGGGAGCTAAAATAATGAGGATGCAAAGGCATAAGAATGATACATTAGACTTTGGGGACTCAGGGGAAAAGAGTGGAAGGGGGCTGAGGGATAAAAGACTACATATTGGGTACAGTGTACCCTGCTTAGGTGATGGGTGCACCAAAATCTCAGAAATGAAAAAATTTTTAAAAACAACAACAATGTCAAATTGTTTTTATTAATCCTCCTATGCACTATTATGGCAGAGGTTTGCAATCCCACTGCCACTTGAAAGGCAGTCTTCAAGTACTTCTGCAAAATACTCATCCCCAAAACCCAGGCAAAAAATTTTGATTCAGTAACCTAAATCGTGTGTCCAGCATTTAATTGTTTGTTTGTTTGCTTGCTTAAACTTCATAAGTGATTCGATGAATTTCGAGTTTTAAAAGCCACCACTTTAACTGATCTGGGGATTCAGGTATTGCTTCAAGCCTAGAAAATCTCCACCATTTTGTCTTCAAATACAACCTCTCTGCTATTCCTTCTCTTCTCTACTTCTCTCACTCCTGTAAACATACATTGGAGCTCTAAATCTGTTCTTCCCATCTTTTAGTTAACCTTTCGCATTTCCATCAGTCTTTCTCTCTGGCCTCAGGGCTGTATGATGGCTTAAGTACCATCGTCTGATTCATTATTTCTTCACTTGACCTTGTCCAAGCTTGAGTTTATCATATCTTTTGTGTCTCTGCTTGTTATTATCTTTTTAATTTCTAACATTTCTACTATTATATGTAAATCAATTTTGCCTGTTTGTTTTATAATTTATTTTTATACAGATACTATTATATGAGGTTCTTAAACTCCTTTTGAACTTCTTTACTTTCTTCCAGAGTAAATTAATCCCCCAGTTACTGAATTCATTAAGTCAAAGGTCAATTTGCTCTTGCTTAGCAATTGTTTTCCTAATGTGCTTTGAAATTATGATTTGCCACTGTAAATCTTATCATCATCTCTCTGAAATAATTTATTCCTTTTCCAGTAATTTTGGGGGTTGCCCTCTACTTCCTTCATTCAAATAAGATATTTCAAGGAGCAAATTGTAGGCCCCCATTCTGCAATGCTTTGGCATTCAATCCAGACCCAGTCACTAAAATAGTCAAAAGCATAACACATGTTCTGACTACAATGCTATGACTGCTTTGGTTTCAAGCAGTGAGCCTCCAGTCCCCCACCTCATATAGTACACTTCTGGAGAAATCAAACTTCAAGTCCCTTTCTCTGTTTACAGAATTGGAACTCAGCAGCGACTGCTTATTGTTGTGTTTTGTCTGCTTTCTTATGTACTGAGATGTTCATCTTGTTTTTTAATATGGCTTTGTCTTTTTAGGTAGCAAAAAATTATATCTTCATTATTGCTATGTACTTATATTCTAGGTAGATGACTGAATTATGATATCATAACACCAACTTGACTCATACTCTTTGTGCTATAATTATTATATATATATATAAATTCTATCCAGCTGAATATATAAAAATAAAAATTTATATTATTGTTTGAAAGAAGTCAAAAGTATTGATGTTTAAAAGTGATGTTTGTATCCATCTAGAAAACACAAGAGTATCAACTCCAAAGCTACTTTAACTAATATGATAATTAATCCTATTTACAAATAAAACACATATTTATGTACACATATATTAACAGTTTTCCTATATAGCAGAAATACCCTATTAGAAATTAATTGTATAACAAGGCTTCTAACCAGGCAGCCTAAATCCAGAGTCTCTTCACTTAATCTTTATGCTATATGCCACTACATGATTTATTACTTACATTGACTTGACCCTAATCACTGAGATAAGAAATTGACCAGTATACCTGAAAGCTCTTTGGAATGCCCATGTTCAAAGGAGCCCTTTCATACATATCTCAAATTCTTTCCCTTCATGATTTCAGTATTTGATTATTGCTCAAACCTTTCCAAAATACCTCTCCCAAAGTGGAGCTAGCCAGATCTTATTTGGCTTCACCTCCAAATTCTGTTTGCTTTATTTGCATGTTTTGTCTTATGATAACTCCATTAGCAGAAAGAGGAGGTCCCTGTGCCATCTAACAAAGCACAAAGAATGTGTGATTTCAATCTCTTCTGAGACTTTGACTCTACATGGCCAAATTCCTATTATCTTCTTGGCAGCGTCCACTCTTGTGTCAAAAGAAGACAAACCTTTCCACAGCTCTGCCTGTTTTCTCTTCTGGTTTTGTCTCTTTCTTTCCACAGGTCTATGTAATCTGTATGATTTTACTAGATGTTTTTACTTTTATTTCTATCATGGAATCTTTATGGCTTTCCTTCTTCCATGTAACAATAGATTTCCCCTCCAAATTCTTTCTCCAAACAAGTAATACAGTGAATTGAGTAGGAAAAACTTATTTTATCTTCTCTAGAATCATAACACACACACACACACACACAAACATTCACGTTCAAACTTGGGTAGATAAACTATTAGGAAGATATTAAAAACAAGGGTTGGATATTCATGATTTTCAATGAAATTAATGTGCTGTGTCATATCACTAAATAAAAATTATGCAAATATGTCTGCATAGAAGCTGAGCACTTAGGATCTTGCTGTTCTTAGAATTTGTTAGACTCTCTCTGTGTTAACTTTGTTCTGAGTACCACAAAATAAGAGAAACGTGAGTTCAAAAGTGAGCAATCAGAATGTTAAATTGTGGCTATCAATCTTGGAAACAAAACTATTTGATGAATTTCTTTTTTCATTCTTGTTAGGTGGATAGAAGTAGGAAAAAGGTCTTATAGATAGTGATTATAAAGAGATTGGTTTTGGTTTGATTTTGATTTACAGATATTCTCTCTGTTTTATAGCACAGTTGTTCAAAATGTGTTGCTACTATGGTACTGAGTTTCTCATAAATAAAACTTTTCAAGAAAATTATGGATTACTATTTACCTTGGATGTTGAAGTGAACTGAATAAATTATATCCCCAATTAGTCCAATAAGAGCAGTCATTGATTATTCTAAATATCCTATTGGACAATTCCAACAAAATCGGATGAAAATGACCCACTAATGCAACTGGCAAATAACTTGTTTAACAATAAGCGTGTTCTTTTTTCTGCAAGAGACTGTGCTGGACTTTAGAGGAAAATAAACCAACAACAAAAGTGTGATACTAATCCCAGTTTAATTCTAGCCCTAACCTCCCTAAAGAAGATTACAAATCAGTTTGGAAGACAAGAACAATGCATTACATATAAAACAGTTAAATAAAAATTTAGTAATTAAATGGGAATAAAGAATATGAAGCAGAATATTTTAAAATTGATAAGTGGTAAGACAACAAGTTCAGAAGTCAAGGGTGATCATAGTAGGCTAGGCAAGCAGGATATGTGGAAAAACTAGGACTACTGTTTGAGCTTAAAATGACCAACAAAGTCATACAGTGAATAACTATACCTGAGCTGAAATAGGCCTATAGACTTTACTTGCATAATTTTCTCTAATTTAAAGTAACCTCAATTGTGTGCACATGCATGTAAATGTGTGTATGTTAATGCATAAACATATATAAATTTGTATCTATAAAGAGGTATAAAATATTTGCATTAGAAAGAAATTTTGATAGTCTCTAACTGAAACTATAATTTCTGGTAGAACTTCCAAGCTTCCTCCTAGGAAAATGACAAATCTTAGACATTCTTTCATTTCTTGAGTTCATCCACTGTTTATTTACAGTGGATGAAATAGGTGTATTCTTTCAAAATTTTGCACTGCTTCCAATCCCAAACAAATAAGGCAAAACAAACAGTAGTAACAGCAATAATATCAAAGTGAAAAACGTCAAAGAAAAATTAACATTGTCTAAAATTGAGCCTATACTCAAAGTAGAGTTCAAGTATAGTCCTGTATAGGTCATGGAGCAAAACTGAAAGGAGACTCAGAATTGACCTGCAGTTGACCTTGAACCCTGACAAAGAACACTCTAAGAGAAGAAAATGACAAGTGAATATAATTCTCAAAATTTACTGATGGAAAAAAATTACTGATACTCTTTAACTTTAGTGGAATAAAGTTTTGGAGATACCACAGTTGCAGAATAAAGACACTTAATATCCCTGTAAAAACACCATGGCCATCCCAACCACTCTAAGTTACTTGGCTGATAAAGGGAAAAGAAAAAGGGAGAGAGAGTGTATGTTTTGTTTGTTTGTTTGTTTGTTTGTTTTGCTTTGTTTTGTTTTGGTTTTTTTTTTCCAAACTTAGAAACAAGCACTTTGTTCTGGGGCTCTAGAAAGTTGTGTCCAGCCCAAAGGCATTCAAATGCAATTTTTCAGGTCTAATCAGGCCCAGTCATGGACCTTTTTTATTTCTCCTGATTGAAGTCTGTGATACAGACAGGGAATCTGCAGTTTCCTAATGTCCAGATGACCAGTTTTAAATATGAAAGAAACTAATATTTATCCAATACCTGTGCTTTACCAGGCACCGTTAGGAATATTGTAAAAAAAAGATTTCTTCATTTGAAGGTATATTTGATGGACAACCTCTAAATCTCCTTTTAACAATAAATGTATTCAATTTAGAAGTTTTAAATAGTTTTTGAACTTGATGCTTAAAAACAAAAACCAAGAATGTACCACTGAGTTGATGGAGGTAGGGAAAGTTCAGACAGTAGAATCTCAATGAGGAATTACAAATTCACTTAAATGTAAGGGGATTGGGTGTTAAGTGTAAATATGAGACCTTCTCATTGGGAAGACTCAATGTCTGTAAAGGGGGTTGAATTTCTGGCTCTGCACCTGCAGCAAATCTCTAAGACTTAGACCCTTTGTCCAGAAAATGGGCTAATTTTGGGGAGAGAAAGTGAAGGGTTTCACTATTTATTTATGACAAATATTCAACACTCACAATTCTCTCCAATCAGAAGTTCTTTGAGATGCTGTTGGTCTTGACCAGTCAGAGAATGGAGTCATCTGACTCACCCATTCTGAGAATGGCCCTACAGACAGTATAGGTTTTAAATTGACCATTAAACCTGCCTATAACCTTGTCAGCCTTGGCTAAGTTCATCTGGATGGATGCATGGTCCTTGGCATCCATGATGCGGTTGCTAGCAGATCATTTCCACTGCATGTACAGGTTCACAAACTTAGGCTGGATAATATCAATTATGTTCAATTACAGAGATGTGGCGAGAGTTAAACGGGATCACATAAAAAATGTGCATGAAAATATCCATAATCTGTGAAGGACTATGCATTGAATGTTGTTATTGTCATTGAAGGTTTGTTAGCAATAGCATGACCATTTTTTACTTACAAATAAATATTGCAGTTGACTTATTACTAACTCTAAGAAAGGTTCAAATTGACATGAACAAATAAAACTTTAGGAAAGAAAACTAGAGTTTCATGTGGGGACTATGTCTAACATGGTTATATTAAACATTTTGGAACAATTAATTTGGTTTTGTTGTCTCTCTTCTAGGATTTTTAAACATTTATAAATTCTCAATTCTTTCTATCCAATCTAAACATTTTACAATATCCTGTGGACCTTACTTCCTTAGTAGATTCCCAGAAGGTAATGATTTGCTCTTTTCTGCTCTCCAAGCAGCTTCTGTGTTGGTGCAGAGTTGCAGATCTCTGTTGGTGGTAGGTTCTATTCTGCAGAAACCCCCTAATCCTCTGTTTACCA
This sequence comes from Theropithecus gelada, assembly GCF_003255815.1. Classification (NCBI taxonomy): domain Eukaryota; kingdom Metazoa; phylum Chordata; class Mammalia; order Primates; family Cercopithecidae; genus Theropithecus; species Theropithecus gelada. The sequence goes on along the minus strand of NC_037683.1, from coordinate 30,389,815 downwards.
CAACATGAGTCTATTGCCATAGAAATGATAGCTGAGATCCCAGATTCAACACCACTGACTTCACAGCAGGGCCTGGTAAGAGGAGACTGTGAGCTAAGAGAGGGGATCGCAATGTATGAGAATAGTAGGCACTCTGTAGCCTTGAAAGAAAGGGTAATTGTCAACATTAGAATAAAAATTCATGAAAGAGCTACACTGTTAGGTGTGCTGTAGTTTATTTTCTGTATAATACTGCCTGGCTAAAAGTAATCATTTTGAAATCTTATGTCGTTTAATAGTTTGCTTTCAAAAGGTCAGCAGTTTCCCTTGATTGCATTTGTTTCTTACTGAAATAAGAAACAAGCAGCTTCTAATTAATCTTGTTGCACAATTGATGTTTCTGTGGTCAAAGATTTCCCTTTTCATGATGTGTTGTTTTGTTTGCGTGTTTATTGTGTGTGTTTGTTTTGTCTTGTTTTTATTAACAGAAGAAAGTGAACCTGAACAAGATACTAAAGGTATTTTTTTTTCTTTCTGCATGGCTTCTTTTTAAATGTGTAGCTCTTTTCAACTGTTTATTTTTGCCGACCTTATAAACAGCCCTAAGTGCCATTTTTTAAAGAAATAACAAACAATGTATGGGGAATATTAAGTCACAGCACTTAACAGTGTTATTAGATAGGCTTCTTTATTATATAATCCAATATGCTTACTGACCATTTGCATTTCTTAAGAAAGATCGAGTTAAAAGAAATGTTTAAATTTGATGTCTCTGGAAATACAAACAAAATGAAATGAAATAAATCAGCATGAGAGTATAAATCCCACATAGACTGGAAAAGAAAGCTACCCTTTGACTAAAAGACTTTTTGCGGGGAGTAGGGGGCTTTACAGTTTTTGGATAAATGTTAGGATGTCAAGGTGCCAATTTGGTTTTTACTGTGATGATTTCAACAAGATCAGGAGTATTATGCAATTGCTCCAAATCAATAAAAATTAAGTTATTTTAATTGCACAGAGACATATATATGTAGTGGAATATGATTAGAGGAAAATAGCTGGAAATTAAATTTGTTTGGGAAAAATTCTACTTTTTCCTAACAGCTTTCTGTCAACAGTTTCTGTTTTCTGTAAAAAAAAAAAAAAAAATAAAAAAAAATAAAAAAAAAAGTTCCTTGCGTTCTGATTAAGCCCCAAACTTTGTGCTCTTCTAACCTAAAATTTGATATTTGGGGGATGAAATCCGTGAGTTCTCATGTAATAGAGTTGTCTGTAGGAATTAATCTTAAACTGGTATTATTTAAAACAGTACCTCCTTATACTTCCTTATCTTAGTATCTCATATAAAGTACAGATAATGTTTTCTTATTTTTAAATACTGGGTTGCTTACAACTAAATGCAAGTAAAAAAGCGTTTTGCCTGGTCCTGTGTGATTTTTTTTCTTAATTTATTTCTATCAGTTATTGCTGATTTGAATCATGTAACCTAAAAACCCTTTTCAAAGGAAGCTAGAAAATAACAAAAGAGCAAGGGAAAAGAAAATCCATGGGAGCTCATTGTGTCCTTTGAAATAACTTCTGAGAAATAGAAATTGATAAGAGACTTAAGTATTCCTCTGGCACTGCTCCCTTACCAAGAAAAGAGAGGTAGTTCATCTCCAGCCAAACCACTCATTTATTTCAGGACTTAATGTGGATCCTTGTCCCTTGGGCTTTTTATTACACTCCAGTGCAACTTCAGAGTGAATTATGCCTTTATCTTTTTACTATATATTACTTCTTAAGATGACAATCAATAATAAAACTGATTATGTATCTGAAAGTGCTTTGAAATAAGGAGAGAATATAATGCGGGTATGTTATAAAAGATTTTAGAATTGCTGGCTTTTTGAGCCCAATTTTGAATATAGGATTCTCCACTTGCAGTTAGCCTGCAAGTCTGCCCAAGAGACATTAAAGCCCCAAACTCATGAATAAATCCCATGAGAGAAAACCCAGAGATAAAAATATTACCTGTGTCTATTTTCCATGTTGCAGATGCACTTGCCTGCCCACAGGAAAGCAAGTGGCTTAGGGCTCACAGTGAATTGGAGAATTATGGATAAGACTATGTACGGAAAGAGTGGTTTGATGACTTGTTTAAAAATCCATATCAAAACAGTTATAAATGCTTTCCAACTAAGTAATTTAATGTTCCTTCTATTAAGTGGTTTGTTTATGTAACAAAACACTTTTATATTCTTTTATGCAAATAAAGCACTATATAGGGATATTCTATGCCCATTTTATTTAACAAGAAACATTTCATATAACTTTTTAAATTGATGACCTAGAATGCATTTTCAGCTTGTGACTACCACTGAAATAATGGGATTTACTGTTGACCTATGTCCAAGTTTGTTATTGCAGGTGTATTATTATTCATGGAGTTTAGTCTGGTATTTATTTTTAATTGCAACTGACTTTATTGTTTATGATGCTTGAAAAACATGTCAAAATTTCCCTCATCACCTTTTTATCTTTCATATTTGAAAATGGTAAATCTGAGTATTATGCAATTGCTCAGATAGAGTTGGGTAAAAATATATCAGCTTTATTGCTGATAAGGCTGGAATGAAAAATAAAGATTTCTATTCCATGTGAGAATTAGACTAACATAACTTCTGTTTCCTCATCCTCCTCCTCCCCACCGCACTCTTTCCCCTTCACTCCTAGTTGTAGGATGAAGAAGCCCTGACCTGGTGAACTTACTTACACACATCCTTCTTAGATGCAAGAGAGCTGGGAGACTGATAGCTCAGAATAGGACTGAGATACACATAACATATCCAAGTGCCTTCCCCCAACCTTATCAGAGAAGTCATTATGTTCATTCATTTATTTATTCGTTCACTTAGCAAATATTCATTGAGTGCCTACCATATATATGCACCATGCAGGATTCTAGAACTAGAGATAGATACGTAGATAGATATGTAGATTGTGTCAGTCAGCTCGTGTCAAAAAGCAAAGCAAACCTTGCCCTTGTGATGCTTACATTCTAGAGGGGAGAGACAGACAAAAAACAAACAAGCAAACAAATAAATCAGTAATTACCAAATGATTCAGATAGTGGTGTTATGATAAAATATAAACAAGGGTAAGGGGAATGGGGATGAGAAAGTACTATGATAAGGAAACATTTGAGTAGAAACCCAAAAGACATCTGCTATCTCCTTTGAGAAGGGAGGAAGACTGGAAGGAAGGGTGGAAACTAACTTTCAATACTGAAATAAGGGGGTTGAGTTTCTATGTTATCATTTAGAGAATGTGAGAGTGCAGGAGAAAGCAGCTTCCCTTTAATTCCTGGCCTTTTTGTCCTCTTAACCTAACCCACTGCACTTAATGAAGCCCATCGTCAGCGAAAGTATATCTGCCCCCTTCAGGGAGAAGTTTATCGGCAGTCTCACATTCACGAAGCTACCTATAATGTCAGTAGTACTCCTGTACCCGCCTGTGCCCCACTGGAACCCCCAAAAAGTTCCAGTGGAGGGCAGAATAGTACATTAGTTAAATTAATTCCAAAGTCACGTTGAATTGACTGTTTTATTTACTATCCCACACTATGCTTACTTGTGTTGTGCAATGTGGATAATCAGAGGTTTTGCAGTAAGCCCAAATGATATTCCAAATAATAACAGCCAAAAGAAAAAAAACTGCTGTAAATTAGGACAAAATAAAACCTTTCTGATTACTATATTTCCAGGAAGAATTTAAAGTCCCCAAATTAAAACTCTTGGCTTTATAAATTAAAGCAGTAAAACATAATTGAAATTACATTATTCTCCAATTTTTTATTCTGCTCATCTTCAGCCAGAAGGCTTTCATTCAAAAAGCCTTTTTGATTCGAAAAGTTCAAGGGTATAGTCAATGTTACTAGAACAGTTTTCTAGCACATGTGAGATTGAAATGTGCTAGATTTTCCAAATTTCTCAAAGATCCTGCTTGTTTCAGATTCTCAGGGGCAATGGGATCCATAGATGGTCATGCAGTAGTCCCACACTCAAAAAATTTAGGAAACACAAGCATAGCCCCAACCCCTACAAGAGTTATTTTAGCTAGATGATGAACGTGGACTCTATGTCTCCATTATTGTAACCGGAAAACATTAGAAGAGTACCTGGATGCACCCTCACTAGGATGCCTGTCAGTGTTACTTGTTAAGAGTCTACAACGTGTGAATTTAGATTAAGTTGGGAGAATAAGAATCCAAGCAGAGCCATACATTGCATTTGGGTAATATGTCTCTTACATCTCTTGTAGTCTATAATGGATCATCACTCTTCCTTTTTTATCCCCCGATGCTAATGATTTTCCCTGTTAAATGTCTGGGTTTGATTGAATTGCATCTCCATAGTGTTCTTTGAAATGTTCCTCAACCCTTTAATTTTTGTAGCTTGTTAATTAGACCCCAGGATTTACTTAAAGTCAGCCTCAATTTTGGTTTTGGGGGACAGATTCAGCTTCGTTTTAAACATTTGACAGCGTTCTTTGTTATTTTTTTAATAATCTTTTTGCCTTGAAGATAGCACCTTCCTTGCATTTCTTTTCTCCTGGCTTTTGGGCCCCACATTTCTATATCTAAAATGTCAATATCAAAAGATAGGAAGTCAAATTAATTTAAATCTGCAAAAAGCCTTCAATTGTCAGACAAATCAAATGTTCTTTAATCTCTTTAAATTATGCAATGCTTTTTAAGAGGTATTTAACAATCAGACCAACTTGAAACACCGCTCTGGACCTCTTCTATCATTGTCCTGCGTATCTCCTTATCTAGCACATGTGGTCTGCCCATACTTTAGTTTAGAATCCAATCTTCACAAATTTCAATTTAACTAGAACTAAGTTTCAAAGCATTGTGTTAATTGGGGCTTCATACTCTAAGTTCTAGAAATCAAAAACTAGGAGCTTAAAATATATTTACAGTATAATAGGCCATCCAAAAGATTCCATAATAGTTTAAACAAACACTGAATTTGAAGTCAGAAGACCTGAGTCCAGGTTTCTCACTCATCTACTTGTTACCTTGGGAAACCAACTTACTTAAATTAAAAAAGATTTTGTTTCCACATCTGTAAGATAAGAGCAGGAATCTAGCTGATCTCTGGAGTCTCTTCCAAGTTTAATGATTCTGTGAATCTAAGTATCCCACAATTTACAATGCATTGTGAACCTCAATCCCACTCTTTAAAGGTAAAATTTCTTCCTACATCAAAATAACTTCCTCTTACTTAATCAGTGGGGATTCAGGGTCAGAAAGGAACAGAAATTACTCAGTCTCCTGTCTACATTTTATCTAAAATATCCTCTTTTTTTTTTTTCTTTTTGCCCAATATGTCATCTGAAAAGTTTGACACAATTTGTCTGTCCTCCCACTATGCTACAGTTGAGGGTGTAAAGTATAATTATTTGATTAATTCAATAAACTACTATCCTGTGCTTGCTCTGGTCAGGAACTCTGCCTGAAACAATACAGCAGTCAACAAAAGGCAAGGCTTTTGGCTTCAAACAATTTAATGGGAAAGGGGAATTATAGACAAGTAAAAAATAAATAAGGTAATTTCAGATAGTTGTAAGGTCTGTAAAGACAATAATGTAGGCTGCTGAAAAGTGAATGGGGGGAGGATTACACTTGATTTTGGGTGATTAAGAAGGACCTTTCTGATAAAATGTCACTTAAACAGAGACTTGAATGATTCAAGGAACCTACCACTTAAGGATCTGGGGGATGAGTGGTCTAGGCAGAGGAAGAACAAGGGCAAGTTTCTATGTTAAGAACAAGCTCAGTGTGTCCTTGAGTGGTGAGAAATGTAGGGTTATAACATAAACGGCTTGGAGGCTCGGCCATGGCATATGGTATTATCCTTAAAACAGAGCAAACACTGAAGAACTGGACACAGGGGAACATGGTCTAATTTGCATTTTTAAAAGACCGCTCTAGCTTGACCATTTCCTACGGGAGGATCACTCACCACTTCTGTCTTCCTAACAGTTTTTGCCAGGATCCTGCGGGCTCCTGAATCCCACAATGTCACCTTTGGCTCCTTTGTGACCCTGCACTGTACAGCAACAGGCATTCCTGTCCCCACCATCACCTGGATTGAAAACGGAAATGCTGTGAGTGTCATGTGTGTGGGGACTTGTCTGGGGAAGACCCATTGGTGGTGAACTGCAGGATAGACCATATATTTGTAGTTACCCAGATCTCTGTCATTGGTCTCATCTATACCACTTTTGAAAGCCTCCCAATATCTTTGTCCTAGAAGCCATTGCCATAGAAATCAAACTCCAAAAGTTTGCTTCCTTCTTTGTATTGTGAGGAATACTAGAAAACCAAATTCTTTCTTTATGCCTTTGTATAAATGGGAAGTAGTAATAATATCTTCCCATATAAGTAAAATAATTTTCATAAAACTCATCACTGAAAGATTAGTTCCCTGCTAGAGGCTACTTTGATGAAAAGTAATCCTGAGTTAGAATCCATGTCAGTTCAGCATCCTTTTCTTCATTTTTAATAGTAGTAATAATAACTGATGTATATTAAGTAGTTATTTTCAGCCAGGCCCTATTCCAAGCACTTTACCTACATACATTTATTTATTTATTCATTCTACAAATACGTATTGAGCTTCTGAACATCAAACACTATTCTAGGCCCTGTGGATACAGGAGTAAACAAAACAGGCAAAGTTATCTGCCCTCAAAGAGCTTACCTTTTCATGGGGAAATACAGGAAAATACATGTTGTATGTGTATGGTGTCAAATGCTATGGAGAAAAATAAATCAGGAAAAGGAGACAGAAAGTTCAACCTTAGGAGAAATCAGAACTCTCCTACACTGTTCATGGGAATGGGAATTACTACAGTCACTATGGAGGATACTCAAAAAGCTAAAACTGGAATTGCCATATGATCCAGCAATCCCACTACTGGGTATACAGTCAAAAGAAAGAAAATCAGTATATTTAAGAGGTATCTCCACTCCCATTTTTATTGTGGCACTATTCACAATAACCAAGATATAGAGTCAACCTAAGTGTCCATCAACAGATGAATGTATACAGAAAATGTGGTACATATACACAATGAAATATTACTAATCCATAAGATGAATAAAATCCTGTTATTTGCAACAACATGGATGGAACCGCAGGACATTATGTTAAGTGAAATAAGCCAGACACAGAAAGACAAGTATTTCATGTTCTCTCTCATATGTGGGAGCTAAAACAATTGATCTCATGGAGATAGAGAGTAGAATGATAGATACCAGAGGCTGGGAAGGGTAGTGGGGAAGGGGGAATAAAGAGGGGTTGGTTCATGGATACATACCAATAGTTAGAAGGAATAACATCGAGTGCTTAGTAGCTATATTAGTCAGTTCTCACATCATGATAAAGTAATATCTGAGACTGGGTAATTTATAAAGAAAAGAGGTTTAATTGGCTCATGGTTCTGCAGGCTGTTCAGGAAGCATAATGGCTTCTGCTTCTGGGGAGGCCTCAAGAAACTTACAATCATGGCAGAAAGCAAAGTGGGAGCAAGACGTCTCACATGGCCAGAGCAGGACGAAGGGAGAGGAGAGGTGCTACACACATTTAAACAACCAGATCTCACAATAATTTACTCACTCAATCACTATCATGAGAACAGCACTGAGGGGATGGTGCTAACCCATTCATGAGACTTCTGCCCCCATGATCCAATCACCCCACGCCAGGCCCAACTCCAACACTGCGAATTACAATTCGACTTGAGATTTGGTGGGGACAAAGATCCAAACCATAGCAATAGCACACAGTAGGACAACTATATATAGTTCACAATATTGAACTACATAGCACAATACAGTATTTATTGTGTATTTCAAAATATCTAGAAGAGTGGAATTGGAATGTTCCTAGCACAAACAGATGATAAATTATTTAGGTGATGGATACCCCAATTACCCTAATTTGATCATTACACGTTGTATGATTATATCAAAATTTCACATGTACCCTGTAAATATGTACAACAATTATAAATTTTAAATTAAGAAACATTTTAAACAGAAAGTTAGACCTCAGGAGGAAGATTATATTTTTAAAAGAATGATCGGTGAAGGCTCATTCAGACAAAGACTCTTGAACAAAGATCTGAAGGAGTTGAAGGGTGAAGTTACATAGATAACTGGGGGAAGATAACTAGACAGTCTCTGAGATAATGGTATACATGACATGTCAGAAAAACAGCAAGGAGACCAATGTGGTTAGAGATGAGTAAGCAAAGAATCAAGAAATGAGAGGTAGGCATTGTGGATCCTATAGGCCTGTGTGGTCATTTAGACAACTTTGCTTTTATTTGAGTGAGATGAGGTGCCACTGTAGGTCTGTTTCTGTCGTCTATTTTCCCACTGATTCTTGTTCATTTTGTGTTGTTTCCTTGTGTGCCTAGTTATCTTTGATTATCTGCTGTGCATTGTTTTGAGTAAAAATATCAGGAACTATTTTGAGGTCTAGATGAAGGTATTTTCCTCCAGAGAGAATTTTGCTTGTTTCTGCCAGGGACAAGAGGTTACTGCTAATCTCATATCACCTTCAGCTAAGCTCAAGGTATGAAGCTCCTTGGGCATCCCAGATAATTATAACATGGCCAGTATTTCATTATGTGGACTATTTAACTTGTAGTTCACACTGATAGCTCCCTGATATCTAGTTCTTTTAGATCATAATTTATTATATCTCTTATTAGACTCTATACCTTAATTTATTATATCTCTTACTAGACTCTTATGGGCACGAAGTTTTGATTTATCTCCTGACTCCCTAAGGCCATCCAAAGGAAAGTTCAAATTTTCTGGGTTTGGAAAATTCTCTAAGGGTAAATGAGATTTTCTTAGTTTGTTACATCTATTAAAATATTTTTTTCAAAATTTTAATTTTTTCACTGTTTAACTTTGTCTGAATAACCTAACATCAACATCTGAGACAGAAACTTATCATGGATTTTTATTGTCATTGTATAGACTTTAACCACTTTGGTTTGCACTGAGTCTTTAGTTTCTGGTACTCCTTATGAGGTTAAGAAAATTTATTTTTATTCTTAATTTGATAATTATTTTTAATATAAATATATTTTAAAATCAATAAAACACTTCATCATCAATTACATCCACTTTTTGATGAGCATGTCATTTTTCACTTTAAACTGCAAAGTTTCCCTTATGTTGAACCACCATTCTTTCATTTCTGAATACATAGCTTTTTTTTTTTTTTTTTTTTTTGGAGACGGAGTCTCGCTCTGTGTAAAGTATCTACTAGATTAGATACTAAAACAATAAAGCCAGGCACAGTGATTTATACCTGTAAATGCAGCACTTTGGGAGGGCAAGCAGGAGGATCTTTTGAGGCCAGGAGTTTGAGACCAGCATAGGTAACACAGCAAGACCTTTAAATTTTTTTTTTTTTTTTGAGACTGAGTCTCGCTCTGTTGCCCAGGCTGGAGTGCAGTGGCGTGATCTTGGCTCACTGCAAGCTCTGCCTCCTGGGTTCACACCATTCTCCTACCTCAGCCTCCGGAGTAGCTGGTACTACAGGCGCCCGCCACCACGCCCGACTAATTTTTTGTATTTTTAGTAGAGACGGGGTTTCACCATGTTAACCAGGATGGTCTCGATCTCCTGACCTCGTGATCCACCCACCTCGGCCTCTCAAAGTGCTGGGATTACAGGCATGAGACACCGCGCCCGGCCCTGTTTAATTTTTTAATTGTGCTATTTCAATTTTCTGTACATTTTCAATAATACAAATGATTTTGTCTTTTAGTAGGCTATGATGATCAGGTTTGGTTACTATTTTTCCAACCTCATAGAACAGACTGGCAAGTTTACATAGTTTCCTTTGATATAGAACTTGAGGTGAGAAAGTTGAGATGCAAGTCTCTCTTATACTCAGAGACATTTTCCTCTACTATACCAATAATTACTGCTTCTCTCTTCTCCACATTCTTTCTATGTAGATTCCAATTAAGTGAATTTCTTTCAAAACTTCAATCTTTCTCTTCTTTATGCTCTACATATGTTTATGGAGGAAATAGGGGGCCCCATTTTATCTGTTAGGTTATTGTCAAGCCGTAGTGTCCACCATGATTGTCAACTATAGGAACTCACAACGGAAAATCTCATTCACAATCTCTATCTCACAGGTAGATGCCTCAGACTGGTGCCATATGCATACACAATAGCTCCCAGAGTTCTTCAATTACTTTGCTGACTTTCTTAAAGTTGGCTCCTGCTTACAGCCCCATGCTATCTGAAGTTTGAAATTTTCCATGACTTTATGGGGAAAATGTATCCATTCTCCTCTCAATAAATCTCTTCTTTTGCGCTAGGTTTCAGCTACTTAGTTGATGTTAATTTTTCTATCTATCCAATCACTTCGCTGTATCTTCCAGAATTTGCTGGAAATGTCTGATTCTTTGATTATAACACCATCTTTCTATATATTTATTTTTCTTAATTTTATATTTGATTTCTCTCTTAGGATTTCAGGTTCATAAACAAGAGTTAAACATGTGAGCTAAGATTATTATTACTGTAACTCTGGTGTTAATGAACATAACTTGCATGTAACACAATCTTATTATTTTCTTTGTCATTTTAAAATATTCAGCAGAGCAAGTTCTTTTGCTACTATTTAAGCCTACCTTAAGCAGGCTCTGTGATTTTTCTGGTTACTATTAGTTGATTTTAAATCATTAACATTGTCCCAACTTAGTCATTTAAGTGTCTAGTCCTAAGTAATAACCAAAGCATCCAATGGCATTCACAGTTCCTCTGTTCTCAGGGATATTTCAGCTTAACTTTCATGTAAGAAAAAATTGCAGTTGGCTTCTTACCTCATGCTCACTCATTCTTCCCCCTGCTATTTATGACCCCAAAAGGGTTGGGTGGGAGGTAGGGAGGAGCAATAACTGGTGCAGGAGAGCTCTAATTCAACTGACACACTTGTAAGTTGGCTTTATACCTTCTGTGCCTGCCAGCTATTTAAAACTGACTCTTACCCTCATAGACATATTCATGATTCTTCAGAAATCAGGGAACATTAAGATGATACCAGTGATGCATTTTCCTCAGGCTTGCCATTTTTGGCCACATTAGCAAGTCCCCAGTCTGCTAGTTGATGGAAAGTCTGTCTGTGTTGGGGTCTAATGAGTCCCCCAAAAAGTCATCTTGGGAGGATTGAAAATGACTCCCAATCAGATCTTCTATACAATCTTTTTATTGACAAACTCTGGAAGCCCAGACTGCTAGACTCTCTCTCTTCTTTGTTCCCTCCATTAGAGCTGCCAGACAGCCTTTAGATTTTGCAGGTGAGAATTATATGCTTGTCTACTGTGTCTCCAAATTGCAAGGGTGTTGGAGTCCCCAAGATCACATTCATGTTTGATGATTCATTAGCAGGACTCCCAGATTTTAGAAAAGCTGTTATACTTATGATTATGGTTTATTGCAGGAAGATGATACAGATTAAAATCAGCACAGAGGAATCAGTTTTCCTCTTCTAGTGAAGTTGCATGGATAGCACTTCATTCTCCCAGCAGCAATGTGTGACATCATGCATGAAGTACTGTCAACCAAGGAGGCTCACCCTAACCTTGGTGTCCAGAGTTTTTACTGGAGCTCTGTTACATAGATGTGAAGTGCTTACAAAACTAGTCTTAGCTAGTTTCCAGGCCCTTTAAAGGTCAAACTAATACAATGTGGCCTAGGATCCCAAGTATTCACTATCATTCACATTACTATCATAAACTATCTGGCATTGCCCCAAATCTCAGATATACAAAGATACTCTTATTACACAGGATATTCCAAGGGTCAGATGTCATCTCTCAGGAGCCAGTCAAAGGCCAGAACTTTCTTTGGGGGTTTGACCACCTCGAGTCCATTGAGTTAGCCCTTCAAGTTTTTACTGCACAGCAGTAAAACACATATATAACTCTCCAGGTGGTCCCATGGAGGATACTTTTATGCCTTAAGGAGATGGGTGTATGTCCAATCCAGTCCTTTGGGTGGACTGAGAATGGCTTTCAATATGACTGAACAACCCAAACCTTGATAACTCATCTAACTGATGGCTATTTTCAGTTTTCGTTTCCTCCAGGATAGGCTATCCAACTTTTTGGTATCTTGGCTGTAGTGAGCATATATTATCATATTACAATATTTTAATGGTACCATTTGGAGGTCAAAGAAGTGTCCAAATCGGGACACTTTAATATCCACATCATCCCAAATTGTGTTTAATACAAGCATCACAACAAGAAAATGGGGGACTTCTTCTTAAAGAAGGCAAAACCTTATGGTATAATTCAAATGATATTAAGTATAATTTCTACCCAATCCAAGGCACATTCCTTCAGGGACTTGAACTATTTCATATCTTCCTGACGTTCTCTTCTCCAGGATTATATTAGTATGTTACGGCTGCCATAATAGAATCCCACAGATTGGGTGTCTTAAACAACAGAATTCTTTTTCCTATGGTTCTAATGGCTGGAAGCCCAAAGTCAAGGTACTCTCAGGGTTGATTTCTGGTAAGGCCTCTCTTCCTGGCTTGCAGATGGCTTCACATGGTTATCTCCCTGTATTCTCACAGGGCTTTCTCTCCTTGTGTGTGCACTTCTGGTGTCTCTGTGCCTACAATGATGAGCACCAAAAATCCCAGAATGATTTTTTCATAACGCAATTCTTATTCCTAGTTTTTATTCCTCTCTTTTGTAGACCATCATAAGGTTTCCTCCTCTAAATTAAATAACAGTGACTAAAACTAAGGCAAATACTCTGGAACAAAACAAAAAATAAAAAAACAGAGAGCCTTAAAGCAGGAAGTTATCCCGTCACTAGGGCTTGGCATAATGTAGGCTTTAGAAGGATTTCGCGGCATGAAAGAATAGTAACCCTGAGGCATCTCCATGTAATACGTGAATTGGTATACTGCTTTTAAATAAAGTTAAACAACTTACAGTTTCAGAAAGATAGAAGGGAAGAGTGTTCAGAAGACTGGGAGTGAAGTTTCCCAGACCTGAACCCTTATTCAAAGGCGTCTTGACATGGATAACCTCGAGAACATTAAGCTAAGTGAAATAAGCCAGATACAAAAAGGCAAATACCAAATGATCTCACTTATATGTGGAATCTAAGAGTTGAACTCATAGAAGCACAGAATAGAATAGTGGCTGTCAGGGATGGGAGGATGGGGAGATGATCATCGAAGGGTACAAAGTTTCAGCCATGCAAGATGAATAAATACTGGAGATGTAATGTACAATATGGGGACTACAGTTAACAACACTGTATTGCAAAACTGAAATTTGCTAAGAGGGTAGATCCTAAGTGTTCTCAAAACACACACACAAAGGTAACCATGTGAGGTGATAGTTCACTAGCTTGATTGCAGTGATCATTTCATAATATATATGTATACCAAAACATCACCTTGTTCTCCTTAAATATGTACAATTTCTGTTTGTGAGTTATACCACCAATAACCTAAAAAATTAAAAGTCTAAATTTTTTTTTTAAAAAAAGGAGTCTCAAAGAATAATGCTTTGCTCTCTACTTGCACCTGGCCCTACCCTTGTCCCTCTAAAGCAGGGTGCCCTAAGATTGATTGGCTGCAGCCCTGAAAGTTGAGAACTAGGACACAAGACGAGAAAGGGAAGAAGGGGAAGGGAGAGAAGGATGTGGAGAACAAAATATGTCAATGTGTGAAATTTTAGTTCGATGTTGTAAAACAGGAAAACAAAACAAAACAAATTCTATGACTAACCCAATAACAAAGAATGTCTTACGGCAATGGCACCCTCCAAGGCGTAGAATTCATTTATTATTGTCATTTCCACTACTGTTTTCGCTGAAGTTTCTTTTCTGTTACTTGAACAAAATCATTTTTCTCGTAATTTGTTAATAAAATTGTTCCATTTTATCTGTCTATCCTACATCCCTTCGAAGACAGTACATAAACAAATGAACATGCTTTTCCAGCTTGTAACTTGAGGCATGGTAGAATGAGAATTAGATGGGGAGTTGGAAGACTGGGGTTGTAAATGCCCCTCTTTAGTTAATGTGATTTTGGGGTCCATTTACCACTCAGACACTGATTTTCTCATATCTACACTAACACAGATGTCAGGTGACTGTCACAGATGATCTCTAATGGTATAATTAGAGACATCAGGGCTAATGTTCTCTAATTTTGTCCAGTTACAATAAAGTAACTTGGAATCCCTGTTCTTCTTTACCTCTCTAAGAACATTTCAAGTGTCATTTAAAATTTGATTCTTGTTTGTCAATGTGTTTTTTGGCTCTTCTGTGGAAACTGCTACAGTCTTAAGCCTGTCAAGGGAGTATAAAGACATCCTAAGAAAATTGGAAGACTGGACCGGGCGTGGTGGCTCACTCCTGTAATCCCAGCACTTTGGGGGCCGAGGTGGGAGGATTATGATGAGGTCAGGAGATCAAGACCATCCTGGCTAACACGGTGAAAACCTCGTATCTACTAAAAATACAAAAAAATTAGCCAGGCGTGGTGGCATGTTCCTGTAGTCCCAGCTACTTGGGAGGCTGAGGCAGGAGAATCACTTGAATCCGGGAGGCGGAGGTTGCAGTGAGCCGAAATCACGCCACTGCACTCCAGTCTGGACAAGAGAGCAAGACTCCATCTCAAAAAGTAAATAAATAAAATCAAATTGGGAGACTGACAATATAACTTCACTAATTTGCTTACGTAAAAAATAGTAATAAAGAAAATGGAAAGGTATATACTTTTTAAGTTTCTAGTATTCTCAAAAGACTCATATGAGGTTAGAACTGGAAGTTAAATGATTATTCTCTGTCGACGTTCAAGAATAACAAGAGTAGGATAGTTTAAGATAGGTGCGGCCTTATTGAGACCCCAACTTATTCATTCAACATGTGACTCACAAAAAGTGAAAGGCAAAATAGATTTATCACCTCAGATTCTAAAACAGGAATAAAACAAACAAAATGACTTTCATCCAGGAAGAAAGCAAAAGTACATCCGCAGTTCTTACGGTCAGAGTGTGTGTGCTGCCCTTAGAGCCAAGTTTAGTTCTTGGTAATTCTACCCAAGTCTGAAAGGAAATCAAGATGACTGTCCACACTGACGCAAATCACAGGACATGAAGGCAATGTCAGGCATTTCAGGTTGTAAAAGTAGCAAACCAGAAATCCCATGGAGGAAAACACAGAGAATCCTATAGTCCTGATACCGTGTTTGGTGGACTGAACAAAGACGAACGCGGAGCTGGGAGATATTTGGCACAGAATAAAACAGAGTTTGAATTGCGGCTCTTCACTCACTACAAGTTAGTAAACTAATGCCATAGCACGCTACTCAGTACAATGGGTACTCTGAAAGAAGCGAGTGCTCTCTTTCTCCCCTGCTGTGAACCTGCCAGTAAACCAAAACCCTGAACGGTTAGAGCCAAAGAGCAAGAGAAAGTCCAGCAACGTGTCCCACAGTGATTAGAAACTGTCTTGCTTTCCTCCTATGGAAATACCAAGCATTTTTTTGTGGAAATCTGAATTCACAGATGAAGTTCAGAGTAAATAGTAATATCCCTTTTGTTTTACAATCTTGGAAACAGTGGTTGGCATGGAAAGAGCAGAGCTTACTTTTTAAAAAGAAAATTATTTGTATTTTTATAACCAGATTTATTTAAAGTTATACCAGTAATATATCTCTGTTATTTTGGCATGCAACTAATATAGAAAAATTTCATGTCCCTCTTGCTTTGTCCAATAAATATAATTTCTAAAATATTTCAGAAGTTGAATAATTTTAACT
The DNA here is from genome assembly GCF_003255815.1 of Theropithecus gelada. NCBI lineage: Eukaryota > Metazoa > Chordata > Mammalia > Primates > Cercopithecidae > Theropithecus > Theropithecus gelada. Next base: position 30,373,946 of record NC_037683.1, on the reverse strand, counting down.
TATTAGAAGAATTTTATCAAATAAACAGCCAAATCACCTAGGTTGAAGGTTGTCTTTTAGAATTTTCTTAAAGAGAACCTTATCTATATTTAGACATATTTTTAAGAGGCAGTAGTTTTGGTTAAAAATACATGACCTGTGAAGTCCTTTTATCTTACTAGCTGTGTAAACCAAAATAATTACATGTAACAAGTCTTATGTGGAATAATTCAGCAGCCAGTTTGAAAGAGGCTAATATTTCTGGCTACATTAATCAAAAAAACTATGGAAATGTCTCTTGGTTTATTATCCCTTTTTCTATGATTCATAAACAGACATTATTACAACTGCATAAACATGAACCCTACTGGGCCACATTCTTTTTTTTTTTTTTTTCCCCAAGATGGAGTCTTACTCTGTCACCAGGCTGGAGTGCAGTGGCACCATCTCAGCTCACTGCAACCTCCGCCTCCTGGGTTCAAGCGATTCTCCTGCCTCAGCGTCTCGAGTAGCTAGAACTACAGGCAGGTGCCGCTAAGTCCAGCTAATTTTTTGTATTTTTGGTAGAGATGGGGTTTCACCATGGTAGCCAGGATGGTCTTGATCTCCTAACCTTGTGATCTGCCCGCCTTGGTCTTCCAAAGTACTGGGATTACAGGCATGAGCCACTGCACCCTGCTGGGCCACATTCTATTCCCAGCCAGCTGGAACTATCTGCAAGACAGGGCCATTGAGGCCAGAATACCTTTCAGAGGTCTTTGCTAGCTAAGGTCAAATCATAAAATTATCAGATTATCCATAGCTGGGGGTAGATTCTCTCAAGACAGCATTAGTAATGTATTAATGATAAATTAAGAAGTAGTCCACGGGTCTATAACTGCGGTATCACCTTCAAAGAGTTTTTACACACGTTATGTCAGGTACGAATTATTATGTCTATTTAATAGAGCTTCCTATCCTACTGCTTCTTTTTAGAAAAAAAAAAGTTTTATTATGATTCTTATTATATACATTTAAGGTGTCAAACATGATGTTTAGATAAACATATACCGTGAAATGATTACTACAGTCAAGCAAATTAACAGGTCCGTCTCCTCACATAGTTATGGCTAACTCAGAAAGAGAGAACATCACACCCAGAGCAGGGAGCTGTTTCTCCAGCTCCCTCAGGTCCATATGCCTGAGTGACTTGGAGAAAATCATGTATTTCCTGTAACTACCAGACATAGTCACCTCAATTAAGTACTCTGTTTTGCTTAGGCATACCTTGGTAAAAGCTCACAGTACTAATCTGGACTCACCCCTTTGATCTTTGAAACCTGAGGCGCGAAAAAATATCAAAATGGAGGGCAGAGGGATTTGTTTTTATTTTCAGATCATCAAAAATACTAAACTGTTGATCAGAACGATCCATTAAGAAAGAAAAACAAATTCAAACTATGACTAACAGGGCCTGCTGTGCGTGAGTCACAAACTGAATCAAGCAAGGCCTCTGGAAGCAGGGGGGAAAGCATTCAGGAGCCACTTCGTACTCAGGCATGAACCTCCTAACGTGTTGGTCTCTTTGCTGAACTATTTCAACACCTGGATGAAGTCCAGGAGCAGAGAGGTCAGGCAGCTTAAAAACTGCTTCTCTTTCCTACTAAGGATGTTTTCAGTGACCTTGAGGAGGTGTTTAAGAATGACTTTCTTAGGTGTGAACATGAAAACAGTGGGACTTAGGGCAACATTTGGGGAGAGTTCTTGCTTCAAAGTTGTCTCTAAGGCATTGTGCATTCCTGCTTCTTGCAGGAGGGAACTATCTTTGCAAAGAATTTTGCAAACTGCTCTGCTTTTGCTTATCTAAACTGGAAAGAGATACAAACAAAATATAAAATACAAAATAACATAAAGTCTGTTGATTGAGCATAGAGGCTTGGGGTCTTTAGCTTTTTTTCTCATTGTTGCTATATATATATATCGGTCGAGTCCAAATATTTTCAGTCCCCTTGATCTAACTTGGATACTCATATAATGAGACATTGCACTCCTGATAAATATGATAATGATGAGTTTAGTTTCAATTCCAACTGAGTGCATGTCTCTTAAAAATATTTTTCTCTTCACTTTGTAAATTTCTCATAGAGTCTAGGTTGCTTATCTGGGGAAAATGCCTCAATACTTGATCTGACCTGGAAAGATTCCCAGTTAAGGTAAATTGATACTCACATAAGCCAGTTTTTATCATAAGAATTGAGACCAGCAGTGAAGGTAAAGAATAAAAAGGTAGTTTGACAAATGTTCACTGTGTAGGATAGCTACACAGTGCTTGGTGCCAGGGATAGCCAGCCACCTGGCAGCCAGGAAGAAAGCTGGCCTTACCTCAGAGCTTTCTTCTTCCTGGCTAGTCAAACTGTGAAAATCCTCTCTCATGCAATACGATAAAATAATTGGCTCCAAAATGTCTCATTCTCAGCCTCATTCCCTAATATTGGACAGAGGAATCTCTTTCAGCCAAGCAGCCAAGCTCAGGCCAACATAGGACGTACCTCCACTCCTTTAAGATAAAGTCAAGGCATAACACCAGCTGATTCCTTAATTGTCATTTCACTCCAGTGTCCCTCAAATTGGCATCATGTTTCCCTCCTCTAAGTAGTGTTAATTAAAGATTAGTTATTGAAAAAGTGGTACTGTGCTCAAGAAAACAATGAAAAAAGAACCACCATTTAAAAAAATGCCACCACCTTAACAATGACATTTGTCAGATACATATTTTGTTCATGGTTGGTTGATTTGTTAAGGTAATTGTTACTCCTGTTTTCTAATGACTTCTCATTTGTTCTCTCTTCTAGGACTAGGGAAGGCACTGTAACATAATGATTAAAAGCATAGGCTTTGGTGTCAGACACACTAGGATGCAAATTCTAACTATGCAACCTTGTAAAATGTGCCGGGCAGCTATCTTTCCTATGGAGCTGGAGTAATGTTGACTAATATATATGCATTTGTATACATTTAAGCTGTTAATTGTGTGTCAATATTGCATTGATATCTTGGCTCTTTAAGGACATTTTATTTTCTGGTTTAAGTAGTACCTCCTGCATGAACCTCCTAACGTGTTGGTCTCTTTGCTGCACTATTTCAACACCTGGATGAAGTCCAGGAGGAGAGCGGTCAGGCAGTTTAAAAACTGCTTCTCTTTCCTACTAAGGATGTTTTCAGTGACCTTGAGGTATTATGTATGTATTATGTATGTCATGCCTCAAAGACAGACTTGGCTTCACAACCATTTTTCTTGATAACCATCCACCTATCTGACATGCATTTATGGGGAACTGAACAGCAGTTATGAAAATAAGTCCTCAAGTCTGCAACCTCTCATACTTAACTGTCATCTGCAGGACATTGAAGACATATATTGGAGGATCCACACTGTATATCATTCATACCTTGTATTGGTTATCTATGGCTGTATAACAAATCAGCCCAAAGCTTAGTGACTTAAACCAATAACTATTAGTGCTCACAAGTCTGTGGTTCAACTGGCTGGTTTTGCTGATTTGGTTTTGCTTCTGGGCAGGACTGCCTGATCTTGGTTGGTCAAGTTCCTGTGATTGACAGGTTGAAAGGGTGCTAGTTGGTTCATAATAGCCTTATGCGTACCTTGGATGGTTGTTGTTGGTTCCTACCTGGGGCAGTGGGGATAAACAGGCCATGTGTGTTTCATCTTCTAGCATGCTGGCTCTTGCTTGTTTATAGGCAGCCCCAGGTTCCATAAACAGAGAGCAAGCCACAATGTGCAAGAACTTTAGTTTCTGCTCATTCATTCCAAAACACATCACAAGGCTAATCTAGATTCAAATTATGGAGAAAATTGCTACTTCTTGAGGGAAGAGCTACAAAGTCACATTACAAGGGCATGGGCATAGGGAGGGAAAATCTTTTGGCTCTTTTTGCAGTGTACCACATGCACTTGATTATAATCTTAATGCTTTTCCCTTCAAATCTACTGACGTAGTATAGTAGGAAATCCTTGACTGAGTTCTATCTTTTATTTTCCTTTACTCCATCAGGTTTCTTCTGGGTCCATTCAAGAGAGTGTAAAAGACCGAGTGATTGACTCAAGACTGCAGCTGTTTATCACCAAGCCAGGACTCTACACATGCATAGCTACCAATAAGCATGGGGAGAAGTTCAGTACTGCCAAGGCTGCAGCCACTATCAGCATAGCAGGTAGGATGCCCCTTCACATTTGCATTGTTCCAGGAGAGGGGAGAGTTAATACTCTTCTACAATATCCAGCATTGGAGAAAATCTCCCTTTTCTTTTATCTCTTATTTCAGTTGCATTTGGGCTATTTCCTCCTCCATGGGGATACTCCAGAGGTAACCTAGATATGGATTTTGGCAGATTTGCTGCCTGAAAAACTAAATCCTCAATCCCTGCCCAAGTGATAGATAACAGCTTCCAGGAACTCACTTTTTCCTTCCTTCCTTTCTTTCTGTTTTTCTTACCTTTTTTCCTTTTTTCCTTTTCTCAATTTCTCTTTCCTTCCTGCCTTCCTCCTTCACCCCTTCCCTCCCTCCCTCCCTCCCTGCCTTCCTTCCTTCCTTCCTTCCTCCCTCCCTTTCCTCCCTTCTTTCCCTTCGTCCTCTCCCTTCCTTTCCTCCCTCCCTCCCTTCCTTCCTCCCTCTTCCCTTCCCTCCCTCCCTCTTTTCCTTTTCTTTCTTTAATTTCCTTTCCTTTTCCCCACTCTTCGTTCTCTCTCTTGGTTGATCAAACTTTCCAAAGCTCTCATGGAAAAAGTTGGCAGACTTTCAACATGGTCATGCCAATTTCTGCATGGCTATTTCTTGCGGGCATTTTTACCTATGAGCATGATCCTTGTGGTCTTTCCCTTTCCTGCTTCAGCAAGCCACAGCAGGACTTACAGGTGTTTTCAAGAAAAAGGCTGACACGCGGATTTCTAGGATATTTGTGTTGAATTCTAAAGGTTTATTTTTAAAATGTAAATGTCCCAAAGGCTTCTGAGAACATTTATAGAATTCCTAGAGATGGAAATAATCCCTGTATCAGGAAATGCCAGGCATATTAGATTCATAGCGTGCCTATGGCTCAAGGGTCAGGAGAGAGGTGCTTGGCCTGACATGTAAGGCAAGCACGGATAGAGCTTGTGCCTAGGGCCAACTCCCCACAGCCTGCTGTTTCTTATTACAGTGCCACCTCTTTGATCTTCCCTGATGGAGAACTTTCCATTAATGTCTGTGATTTGTAATATGAGGTGAATAAAAGCCACAGATAAATGATAAGGAGCACTGGACAAGGCTGGCCCTCTGGGACATGCCTGTGAAGGAAAAGGAAGACTTCAAAATTAAGGCTCCCTCTCCTTTCTCCCCCAGTGATATCTCTGCCTACCATGTCTTCAGACATCATATCAGTTATTCTAGCATTTCCACAGGTGTGAAATTATTTCTCCCAGAAAATGAAAAGTCTTCTAAAAGTAAATTCAACTCAATTTAACAAATAATAATATCATATAATTAGTAATAGTAAAATAATATGATATAAATAGTTATAAGAATTACTATTTACATAGAACTTTGCTGTTTATAAAGCACTTTTACATGCATTTATCGAATACTCCAGATGACACCCATTGTGTTGGGTAGAGTAAGAGATGAAAAGTTAATTTAAAAATGGGTCCTGCCTTCCAGGGACTCTAAATCTAGAAGGAAGTCAGTTAGTCACATATATTATGGCACAGACTGTATTCTATTGCAGAAGCATACACAAAATACAACAGCAGAAAAAGAGAGTGAGGGTGTCAGGGAATCCTTGGAAAAAAGGTATCATTGGAGCAGAAGATGTGGATATGAGATAACTAGGTTGAAGTCAAACCTTTCAAAACTGTTCAAAAAACAGCAAATCAGTGGTCAAGGCTAGACCATGAGAGAAACAACAGGGAGGTGGAAAGTGGAAACAAAGGTTGAAACATGGGCTCTAGCCAGGTTATGAAGAGCCTGCATAGGTCAAGTATATTATTTCATTGATGAGAAGTCATTTAATGATTTAGAAGAAATAAGTGTAATAGTCAGATATATCCTCTAGCAAATTAACAGATGCTGAGGTGTCAGGAGGTTGGGAAGTGTGGCAAGGGGTCAGGAGGCTCTTCCAGGTGTCTCAAAAAGTCATGAAGGTCTGAACAGCAGCAGCAGCATTGGTTCAAAGGGAAGAGGAGAGATGCACAGGACAAATCGGGATAGAAATAAGGTTTGCAAATGCTTGAAAATGGCAGTGGGCTAGAAGAATGAGTTCAGATGTATCTGATTTTGAAAGGTGCCCAGGACAAACAATAATATATAAACACAAAGCATATGAACAAGAGAAGGTCCAGGAGATAATAGAATACTCAAAAATGTTGATGCCTTTGAATTACCTGGAATTATTCTGGTCTCGCTGTCTTTGTTTGATTTGACATTTGATCAAGACCTACTGTTAAATAAACATATATTTATAAAAATCTCTCAATATATATTTAGATAGATATGTGTGTATGTATGTTTATACACACACACACACACACACACACAGAGAATCACATTTACATATGAATACTCAATCTAAGAAAATAAACTGATCTACTTTAATTTACCCTGCACTTGCACTGGGCAGAAGAAAACTATTAATGTTACTAATTTTAGTAACATTTCAGGTCATTATTCAGTCACTCAAAGATACCTCTGCCGGAGCTCTTTCCCCCTATTCTTCCTTCCTTCTCTTTCCCTAGATGGCAAAGGAGAAGAGGATTTGTATTTAGGCAGTGGTGTCTTCTGGACACCCCCTACACCACTGCTACCCCCTGGGTCTCTATTGAAGTCTGCAGCTGTGGAACTTGTGATTTTATCTCTTGGCTTGGTTAGGGCCCAGGGGACCTCCCTGGCTGGCTCAGCCTCTTTGAGACATCTTTTGGACCCTCTGCATGTCAGCCAAATCCTTCATCATGCCCTTGTCTACACTCTGCTCTGCAACCTCGGCAGCTAGGTCTCCCTGTCTGTCCCTACCGTGGCCCTGTCACTGGCCTGCTGAATTTCAACACAGCTCCTTCAGTATTCCTCACAGGGCCTGAAGCAACTTCTAGATCACTTTCAAGGCATACAAAATTCAGGAGAGATTTGGGCTTGCTAACTCAGTTCTGCTGTCTTCCCAACCTTGTCATGCTACCACTTTCACATTAATGTTGCCATCCATGTTGGAGTAAGGGATCCCTGTGGGTTGTTTTTCCTATAGCATCCTAAATAAGAAGTTAGAAAAACTCTCTGTGTTTGGCTTTTTCCTTAATTGATCAATACACCTCTATTCTAGGATTCGGGTTCAGAAAAGGGATCTATAAAATCTATAAAATATCCAAATTTTAAATTTCCCTACCTTCCTTCTTTTCACAGCATACCAAGCAGGAAGAGCAGGTGGTCAGGAATCTCCCCCAGCCTTCAGTTCAGTAATCTTTAGAGCCGACTCATCATGAGTACAAAGGTGGTTGTGAAGGCAGTGCTGTAACCACTGAGAGGAACCTAATAAAATGGGTATATCTACTCCACACAAGGGGAGATTCATCCCATGGACACAATCTTTAAGATGCTGAGATTAAAGGGCATGATTGCCACCATGCTATATGCAGCAACATCATCTCTTCATCCCTGTCCTAGCCCAAATGAGAACCTGATCCAACTCCATAAATAGAACACCAACAGGGAAATCTGTAACCTTAAAAAATTGCATCTTCCAGCGGTAGAAAGAGTCTAAAGGTCTGAGACAGGCAGTACAAGAAGGCCATGTCCTAGGGTGTAGGGAGAGGTCATCCTAGATATCAGTAGACCAGAGTGAGGATGGGGACAATCAGCAATGGCCACCCAGGAAAAATAACAGTGGGATTTGCATGAGGGAAGGGATGGTGGGAGCAATGCAAAGATTGGCATGTGGCAGCAGAGAACAGCTTGCAATCTGCTGCAGCAGCAGAGGTGAGTGCCTGTGAAGAGCAGTCATCTCTGTAGGAATAACGGTTGTGTAGACTAGAACCAGCTATGACTTTTCATGAGCTTGACAATGGCAGTGTGATGGAGGTCAGCTTTAGAGTGGGGAGAAGTTGGGGACGCTGGAAGTGAGGCTTGAAGCCACTGTGGACAGGGGTATGTTTACAGTAGCTACCCAAGGAATTTGGGTAGAGGTAGAGCAGGCAGCATAAGGAGAGGGTTAACCTATAACTGGGACCTGGGACTTTGCCCTTCCGAACTGCAAAGGCAACAATTAAATCTGACCATATGCAGAATCATAGTGCTGTACAATGTTCACAGTCAAGTAAAGAAATGAGAGTTGTTAACAACTGAAAAATGGAAAAGACTAAAAAGGTCTAGCGTGGATATGATAAATGAGAAACATGTCTATTAATTAAAAAATTGCTACACATCTAGTGCTATTCCCTGGTATAAGACCCTTTTGTCCAACCCCTGGTTTATTTGTCTGGTTGATTCTCACTGGTTATTAGGGGACCTGACGCTCCCAGACCTTTCCCAAAATTTCCCCAGGCAGACCTAGTAAGGGTGTGTCATGAGTGTGATTGAATAAGACTTCTGATGTCCCATGAGACATCTTCCAGTTTCTCCTCCTCTTTGACCTGCTCTTGTGAGTTAGACCTGCTAGAAGCCCCATGAAGGTCCCTCGGGAATCACTGAGGAAACTACCTCCCAACCCTGGGGTGCTCTGTGGACTGATATTTTAGGGAAATGAGGCTGCTTCGATGAAAAAGTGATCCTTGAAGCCTCTTTCATTCACGGTCATTTAAAAGAAGCATGGCCTTATGCTCCCCCAGATCTCCCAGAACTCAAGTTTGCTATCTGATTTCTCCATTTCTGCTTTTGGCCCCCGTCTCTCGGCATTCAAAGAGGCTGGCCGGAAGTCCAGAGCTTCAAGTCAGACATGGCGCCTCTTTGCCATTCTGGCAATGCTTCCTTAATGCCAAACTCTGCTGTCTTCATTTAGCCATCTCTACCCTCCCTTGTGTGACTAGTACCCCTAGTAGTCAACAGCCCCCTCCGTCACATTCCTCGTGTTTCCCTTTGAAACTTCTACTCCATCTGTTTATTTGTTCTTCCCAGCAGGAAAACTGGAAATGGAAAAAGCTGATCTTATGCTTATGCTTAGGATTATGTCTGATGATATTTCTAGTGTTTGAAGGATAACCAAAAAAAAAGATCAGCCTTCATTTTTCCAAAACCCTTCCATGTGTCCTTATGCATTGTTTTAGAAATGTGATATATTTCTTTCTGACTCATTTACATTTACTGTTAGTCATCAAGAGGAATCAGAAAAACTTTTGGAACCTCCCCCTATGAACCAGGAAGTTGCATTTCCCCTCCAGTCACAAACCCACAAGGCTCAAGTTGCAAAGTAAACTTGCCAGGATGCTGGGCAATTGACAAGATGCTTCTCTTTGTCATCAGAACCCTAGGCCCTGTGGAAGAAAGCAAGATAGCCCATGATACCTATAATGAGCATAGTCCCAGAACAGCTGGAGACCATCAAAATGGACACAGGGATTCAGAAGAGAAAAATACAGGCCAGGTGTGGTGACTCATGCCTGTAACCCCAGCACTTTGAGAGTCTGAGGTGGGCAGATCACCTGAGGTCAGGAGTTCAAGACCAGCCTGGGCAACGTGGTGAAACTCCATTTCTACTAAAAAATACAAAAATTATCCAGGTATGGTGATGCATGCCTGTAATCCCAGCTACTTGGGAGGCTGAGGCATGAGAATCACTTGCACCTGGGAATCGGAGGCTGCAGTGAGCTGAAATTGTGCCACTGCACTCCAGCCTGAGCAATAGAGTGAGACTCCATCTCAAAAGAGGGGGGGGGGAGAGAGAGAGAGAGAGAGAGAGAGAGAGAGAGAGAAAGAAAATACGTATTTGTATTTCCCATTCTCAATGGCACCAACAGGTCCTTCGTCGGAAAGTGAGGTCCATGGTTCTGTCCATGGTTATCCGGTCTCAGAGTACAGGGACGAGCCTATGGTCACACACCCATCTAATGTAAGCCACTCCCCGTTCTACCAACAACCCCCGCTTTCTATGTTGCCCTTTCTTTGAATTGACCTCAGGGTCTGAGACTTTTGGTCACTAAGTTTAAAAGTCACATGAATACAGGTAGTATTATCAAAACTGAGCATGAGGGAAAAAATCTGATGTGGTAGTACTGGAGTCTCCGAAACTCCCCAGATGAACCACATGGTTTTGTTTTTCTTATTTCAAAAGAGGTGATGTTTCACACTACTACAGTAAAAAAAAAAAAAAAAAAAAAAAAAAAAAAAATAGAACTTTGAACTCTATTTCATAATCAGTGTAGCTGATTGAATGTACTGACACGTTTGACATGTTTCATGCTCTTTCTCATGTCTGATAGCCACACTTCTGCTTCCTCCCAGTGTTGGAGACAATTCTTGAGACTTGGTAACAGAGCAGTAGCTCGTAATTTGCTTTACTACTCAGTGCTTCAACCATCGTAGGTAGAGAGTGCTCTTATCAACAAAACAGACACTATCCCTGGCATTCCATGCTGGCTTTGTCTGGTCTTAAATTAATTAAAGTTGTTTTGTTTTTGTTTTTAATAAAAGGGAAAAGGATAAATGGTAACAGCCAGTAGCCACACTAAATTGCTCCCAGATGTTCTGCAGTTAGGCATAAAAGGTAAGCATTCTTTTACAATCAGGCAGCTTTCTTATACTAGAACAGTTCTGTGTTTCAGAAGAGAGCCAATGTTTTTACTGACTTCTAGATAATTGTAAAGATACTACAAATGCTGGTGGATATTTTAAGAATTTTTAAATACTACAAATATTGGTTAGATATTGTGAGAATTTTTAAAAAATTGAATTCTGAGCTTAAAGCACTTTATAGTTGCAAGGTTCTTGGACCCCTTCCTCATTTCCTAGCCACACCCCCCACCACAAAAAGAAAAGAAATTATAAGTGGAGACATTTCCTATAGAAGCTCATTATCTCTTCCCAAGTACTATGGCTGGATTCTCTTTGGCATTGACTTATCTCCATGCTCTTGGAACCTCCTTCCACGGTACAAAATGAGGGCTCTTTAATTTACATAACCTTGGCCCCCTTGTTTTTCAATAGATCTTCCTGTTCAGCTGCTATCAGAATCTGCCTTTGTGCTTCCAAATTATATGCCATTTTCTCTGGAGGAATTTTCAAGTATTCCAATGTTTTTCTTCCCACTATTCTATTTGCACAATGGCAGAATTGCCTTGAGATTTGGGGGCATGAAGGCACTTCTTTCTTGAGTTCAGCAGTGACATAGAGTCCTCTTCATTCTCTTTCACAGCCTTTGGTCATTTTAATTAAGAGACTCTTGCAGGCCTCTTGCCCAGCTCGCTAAAATTTAAATTCTCTACAATTTATAATTTGTAGACATCATTGGCATCATCTCTTAGATGATCAAAATATCAATCCTACAGCCCAGCCTGCCTAGCTCGGCAAAAGAGAGAGAACCTACTAGATTTTTTCAGAATGGAAATAGGTATAAAATTTATAAGATTTAGCTATTGTCCAGCAACTTATCTGGTAGCTGGAGTCCTGCAAATCTTAGACACATCTTGATATTTCCTTCATAGTCACTCCAGAGTCTGTTAGTTCTTATGTATAAAGAATTTTCACAAAGAAATCCAGCTTTTCTCACTGCTAGAAAGATGTGGCCTTCGGTCCCTAAGCAAAGTGACCCATTTAGGGGAGGGATAAAATTTTAGGGCTAGTATTGGCTAAAACCCTATTCTGGGTCAAAAGTTTGTTTGTAAAGCCCAGTGTAGACTGCAGAACAACTTTGAATCACTCATAAATGGGAACCAGAGAGGTAACGAAGATCTGAGGCTATATGTGTAACCAGCGTATTGAACAGTTTAAACTTGACAGGTACACAGAGAAAATGTTGTCTTCTCCAACCACTGGGGACTGAGGAATTATGCTTTTTAGACTCTCCTTGCCCCTCCTGAGAGCAAATCCTTTACAAACTTTCAGGCGGATTCCATAATTTCCAGGTAATGTTTAGAGATTAAAAACTCAGCCTGATCTAGTTTAAAACTCTCCTCTTATATAATTGAAACCTCATCTGCTTCACTCTCTCCACGGCCAGCCATTCTTTCATTCAGGAACATGGAGAGTAGACAAAATGAGTCTGCTACTGTTATGCACCCTTCCCTTCTTCCCTTTCCTCCTGTTCCTCTTCATCTCTGGCATATTTAAGGAGAAGAGGATTTACAAGGAAGGGGGCAAATGTGTTTTCCTAAATGGAATATGTTTTAGTTCTTTCTCTGTTAATTGTTATTGCTTCTCTGACTAATAATAATAATGCTAACAATTGCAAGGTACATTCTCAGTGCCCAGTGCTTTATATATACATGAATTTATTTAATACCCACATCTCAATGAAATGGATACTTTTATTATCCCCACTTCACAGATGAGCAAACTAATGTTCAAAAAGGTGCCCAGGCTGACATAGCTAGTAAATGGCAGAACCGGTATTGAAACCCAGCAGGTGCAGCATCCAGATTTTTAGTGCCTTGATGGGTTATTAATGTCTCTCTATTGCAGGCACCTGAATACTGACTGTCTCCTAGGACATTTGGGTTCTTTGGAGGGTCCTTCAGAGGACTGTGTATTGCATAGTGCCCTGATGTGGGAGATTCTTTACTGGTTCAACCTCTCATAATCCCCAGTCCTTGATCTCAATCCCTATTGAGGTAACCTGCAATTGCTTATGACTGGGGTTCTTCGTCTGGTGTCCAGTCTTCTTGGTAACTTAGCTACCTTCATAGCATCCACTAAACACACAGGAATGTCCCATGTCCCTGCCGTCCCAATGGTGGGGAGCTCTACTCCTGGATCCTCTCTCTCTGCCCTCAGATTGTTGCAATTCTTTTTAGACAGTAATATTATTAAAAAAAAAAAAAAAAAGACAAAACAAACCCTTTCCTTGTCTCTGAGTTCTAGTTTCTTAATTCTTAGGAAGTTGAAAAATCACTCCATGAGATGTGTTGTTATCATTTACATCACTCAAGAATGAGAAGATCTAGGGAAATAATTCATCCCTTTCTCCTTGTATTTGCTGAGATGCCCTTCATCTTTATTTGAAGGATGAGAACCAAAGCTCTTTGGTGATAGGGCCTTCAAATTGCAACAAAGGTTGGGGTGATTGTGCCTTTTAGGAAATTCCAAGGAAAAATACCAAGTTGTGTGTGTGTGTCTGTGTGTGTGTGTGTGTTTACATATTTCCTACAATCATTTGTCTTACTTTTTGAGGGCATGTCAACTACCGGTGGAAAAAAAAAAATAAATACAAGGGGGTCTATGCTGTGAGTAGTTGAAATAAAAATACTGGTGTTTTGATGGGATGAATTCAGTATATTTATAATAGACTAATTCACCCAGAATCAACTTCTAAAACCAGTTTGCCTTAACTCATTTAATTCAATTTCAGTTAGCCTGATGACTACTGCATCTAATGTTGAAAATTTAGAATTAAAAATGAAATATTGGCCGGATGCAGTGGCTCATGCCTGTATCCCAGCACTTTGGGAGGCCGAGGCGGGTGGATAATTTGAGGTCGGGAGTTTGAGACTAGCCTGGCCAACATGGTGATACCCCATCTCTACTAAAAATACAAAAACTAGCCAGGCAGGGTGGCAGGTGCCTATAGTCCCAGCTACTCAGGAGGCTGAAGCAGAATAATTTCTTGAACCCCAGAGGCAAAGGTTGCAGTGAGCCAAGATTGTGCCACTGTGCTCCAGCCTGGGCGACAGAGTGAGACTCTGTCTCAAAAAAAAAAAAAAAAAAAAAAAGAAAGAAAGAAAAGAAAAAAGAAACATTTACCAAATAATATGGCTGAGTATTTATGACTTATTTTTGTACTGCTAATACTTTATCACATATAGGGACTCATGAGATTGTTACATATTGTTGTAACTATCTTTTTCTGTTTCACTCATTTTGAACACTATGCATTATTCTTCAGCCAATTTGTCAAAAAAGTCTATTTCTTTACAATTTTGAATTTCTGCTAAAAATGTTTAGTGAAATAAAATTTATTCCATTAAAAAATGAACCTTTTGATTATTATTGCCTCCTTGGTACTTTCCTTTATTATAAGAGTCTATGAACTCTACGTGTGTGTGTGTATGTATATATATATACACACACACACATATGTATGCATTAACCAAATTAGCATATTCTCAGAGCTCATTTCTGTTTAGTGAGGTACTTGTATTTTAAAAGAATAAAGAAAAGTGGGTCCCTCTTTTGATCACCATTCCATGTTATTTATCAGGATATCTAACTGATAAAGATTTTGTTTTGTTTTGAGACAGAGTCTCTCTCTGCCTCCCAAGTTGGAGTGAAGTGGTATGTGATCTCGCTCATTGCAACCTCTGCCTGAGCTCAAATGATCCTCCTGCCATAGCCTCCCAAGTAGCTGGGACTACAGGTGTGTGCCATCTTGCTCAGCTAATTTTTGTATTTTTTGTAAAGAAGGAGTTTCACCCTCCTATTCAACATAGTATTAGAAGCCCTGGCCACCGCAATCAGACAAGAGAAAGAAAGAAAAGTCATCCAAATAGGAAGAGGGGAAGTCAAAGTATCCCTGTTTGCAGATAACATGATTCTATATCTAGAAATCCCATAGTCTCTGCCCAAAAGCTCCTTGAACTGTTAAGCAACATCAGCAAAGTTTCAGGGTACAAAATTAATGTACAAAAATCAGTAAATTCCTATATACCAACAATTGCCAAGCCAAATCAGAAACATAATCCCTTTCACAATTGCTACAAAAGAATAAATACCTAGGAATACAGCTAACCAGGGAGGTGAAAGATCTCTGCAATAAGAATTACAAAACTCTGCTCAGTGTGCCCAAAGAAATTTATATATTCAGTGCTATTGCTGTCAAACAACAAATTACATTCTTCACAGAACTAGAAAAAAAAACTATTCTAAAATTCGTATAGAATCAAAGAAGGGCCCAAACAGCCAAGGCAACCCTAAGCAAAAAGAACAAAGCTGGAGGAATCACGGTATCTGACTTCAAACTATACTACAGGGCTACAGTAACCAAAACAGCATGGTACTGGTACAAAAACAGACACATAGACCACTGGAAGAGAATAGAGAGCCCAGAAATAAAACCACACACTTACAACCATCTAGACTTAGGCAAAGCTGGCAAAAACAAGCAATGGGGAAAGAATCCCTATTTAATAAATGGTGCTGTGATAGCTGGCTAGCCATATGTAGAAGATTGAAACTGGATCCCTTCCCTACACCATATACAAAAATCAACTCAAGATGGATTATAGACCTAAATGTAAAACCTAAAATGGTAAACCTGAAAGATAACGTAGGAAATAACATTTTGGACATAGGAACTGGCAAAGATTTCATGACAAAAATGCCAAAAGCAACTGCAGCAAAAGCAAAATCTGACAAATGGAACTTAATTAAACTTAAGAGCTTCTGCATAGCAAAAGAAACTATCAACAGACTAAACAGGCAACTTACAGAATGGGAGAAATATTTACAAACCTTATACACCTGACAAAGGTCTAGTATTCAGAATCTACAAGAAACTTACACATACAATCACAAAAACAACCTCATTTAAAAGTGAGCAAAGGGCATAAACACACTTTTGAAAAGAAGACATACATGCAGTCAACAAGCATATGAAAAAATGCTCAATATCACTAATCATTAGAGAAATGCAAATCAAAATCACAATGAGATACCATGTCACTCCAGCTATTATTAAAAAGTCAAAAAATAACAGATGCTGTTCAAGACCAGCCTGGACAACATGGCAAAACCTCATCTCTACTAGAAATCCAAAAGTTAGCCAGGTGTGGTAGCACGTGCCTTTAATCTCAGCTACGTGGGAGGCTGAGGCAGGAAGATCACTCGAACCTGGGAGGCAGAGGCTGCAGTGAGCCAAGATCACGCCACTGCACTACATTCTCTCCTGGGCAACACAGTGAGACTCCACCTCAAAAGAAATAAAAAATTAAAAAATAACAGATATTGGCGAGGTTGCTGAGAAAAGGGAACTCTTATACCCTGCTGGTGGTGGTGTAAATTAGTTCAACCACTGTGGAAAGCAGGGTGGTAAGTCCTAAGATAACTAAACTGAAAACAGAACCACCATTCAACCCAGCACTCCCACTACTGAGTATATATCCAAAGGAATATAAATCAGTACCATAAAGACACATGTGTGCAAATGTTCATTGCAGCAACATTCATAATAGCAAAGATGTGGAATCAACCTAAATGCCTATCAATGACAGATTGGACAAAGAAAATGTGGCACATATACACCATGGAATACTGTGGAATACTATGTGGTCATAAAAAATAATAAGATCATGTCCTTTGTAGGAACATGTATGGAACTGGAGGCCACTATCCTTAGCAAACTAATGCAGGAACAGAAAACTAAATACTGCATGTTCCTACTTATAAGTGGGAGAACACATGGACAGAAAGAGGAGAACAACAGACACTGGGACCTACCTGAGGGTAGAGGGTTGGAGAAAGGAGAGGATTAGAAAAAAAATAGAACAACTTTCGGGCACTATGCTTAGTACTCGGGTGATGAAATAATCTATACACCAAACTCCCAAGTCACAAGTTTACCTACATAACAAACCTGAATATGTACCCCCGAACCTAAAATCAAAGTTACAATATTCTTCAGGATCACTGAATAAAAAGCCCATAGAGATTCAAAAAAGTCATACACTGAAAGTTATAAAAACCTTGTAGTCACCAACCCTCACAAATCTAAAAGAGAATGATCAGAAATACAAGCTCATTGTATTTTAAGAAGATTGACCTCTCAGAGAAATTCACATTAGAGCCCTTAAAAATCCCCCCAAAAATGACACCCAAATGGATCTAAAACCTTCAAAAAGAAGTTAGACCTGAACATTAGGAGAAATTTTAATATGGCAAATTGATTTTAGACAAAGCATATGTTTTACTGTTTACTTTCATAATGAAGGTTGAGATGACAGAATGAAGTAACCATAAAGCACTTGGTAAAGAGTGTGAAGTTTTTAATTTACAAGAAAGAAAATGGAATAATTCAGAAATGCTGGTTATATCACACCCTTGCCAGGATTCTCATGCCTTGGGAGAGTCTAAGTTGGGGCCGTTTGTCCTGGAAATCACATACCACCAGAGGACAGGTATGGTCTCCTCAGAGACCTGAGTTTTTACATCCGTGAGCATAGGCAGCTACATAATTTGCAGGGCTAGGTGTTCAAAAAACAGTAAGGATTTCAAGGTAGTGACAGCAGAACATTAAATTAAGCCTGAGACCCTTCTGAGTGCAGATGCCGTGCAGCTACCCAGGTCACACACCCCACCCCTGAGGCAGCCAGGTCTATGAAAACAACCATTGCCTACTTTCTACTTTCTCTTCTACCCTCTCTCCTCTACATCTTCTTTTCTTTTCTCCTTCTCCTTCTTCTTTTTCTTTTTCTTTTTTTTTCCCTGTAGGTCTACTTTATGCATCTTCTCTGTTAACCTCCATATCTTGCTTTCTTAATGTAAAGTCCCTGGGGTAGCTAATGGAGGGAAATTCTGAGCTTAGATATTCCCTTGGTGGATGTTACCCATGATTGACTCAGTTTGAAAAGAACACGTTTCCTAAAGATACTCAATATTTTCTTAATTTCCTCCAAGTCTGCCCATTAATGCAGCAGCTGGCCTCCTGGCAGAAGCAGAGAACTTTTCAGGAACGGAGAGATCAGCAGTATCAAAACAATCTCTTTCAAAGCATAAGATGAAAATGTACTAATGTTCTTTCTTTTCCCCTTTAATTTGACTTCCTGTGGGAACTTCCTTTCCTGTTAATAGAATGGAGGTAAGAAACTTATTGTACCAATGTTTCCAATGTTTTGTTTTGTAGGGATTTCATTTGTTTTTGTTTGTGAGAGGGTCTTGTTGTGTTGCCTAGGCTGGAGTGCAGTGGAATGTGTTTTGTTTTTGTTATTTGACATGCCATTGATTGAGTGTTTACTATTTGCTGAGCACTGTAACATTTTAGAAACTTTCTAATTTCTAATCCTTTTAGTAAGTATGATGAAGTGAAAGACAGGTAACCTCTACCGAATACTTACTATGGATCAGGCACTGTGCCGAGCTTCACATGCATTATTTAAATTTATCTTCAAGACATCCCCATGGAATAGGTATTATTGTTATCTCTATTTTACAGAAAAAAAAAAAAAAAAAACCTAAGAAAGTTTCTTTGAACTGGAGAGTTCAAGTGGCTTACACAGCTAGTAAATGATAAAGTTAGAAATGGAACCCAGAACTCCAAACTCTCCCCCATAGCTCTATCCTATATATAAGAAGGTATCCCTTGCAATATAACCTTTTGCAACTTACAGTGTTTAATTTGCAGTACTTTTAAAACTGACTTTCATAAAACTCTGTGGAATGTAATTAATTTAAAGACAGCATTCTTAGCACATAGGCTATGTTTAAAAACAGGCAGCAGGATACAAAATTTGGTTAGACAGCAAAAATAAGTTCAAGAGATTTAGAGTACAATACAGTGACTATCATTAATAACAATGTATTGTATTCTTGACAATCACTGAGAATGGATTTTAAGTGTTCTCATCATAAGAAAATGGTAAATATGTGAGGTAATACATTTGTTAATTAGCTCAATTTAGTCATCCCACAATGCGTACATGTTTTACAACATCATGTGGTACACAACAACAACAAAAAATACAGTTTTTAACTAAAAACACTTTTTAAAGAAAGTTTTGCTGTTAAAAAAGTCTTAAGAAATACCATTTGGATGTATATATTGCATCCAAAAAAAGCACTGAAAATCATGATACCATTATATGAAAAATTGAACTAGTTGTAAGTATATGGGATAGTGATTTGTCATAATTGACTGCATTCCAATGTGTTAATGTGGTATCAAAAATTCTTAGTTCAAAAAAAAAAGAAAAAATTCTTAGTCCATTTTTTAATCTAAATATTGCTTTAATAATTTGTATTAACAATTTTGGAGCTACTGCCTTAGCAGAGTAAAGTTTATCTAAACTAAAATTAATAAAAGTGCCATTTAATAACCCTTCTTCTAAAAAAACAGGCAGTAGGCCAAACTTGTCCTGGGGGTTGTACTTGCTGACCCCTGCCTTGGAGAATAAATTATATGCAAAGACACTAGGCAGGAAAGAATAGAAACAGTTCCTGTTTGCTTTGAAGGTTGGAAGTAGCATAGAATCTGTCATTACCTTTGTTGGGAATGTTCAAGGAGAGATAAGGCAGTTGCTAAAAAGGGGAAGATTTATCTGAGCCAGAGGAGAGGTACAGCTGTCAAGTGTGCCTGTGCTAGGGAGGGAGTGAAGTAAGGTGTGGAGTTTCCACCAGAATCATGGGGTTGTCACAATGCAAACATGCCATGGCTGGTCATCTGGAATGCCCTTGAGACAAAGTATTATGTGTTCAAAGGGAGTAGACATCTCCCTCAGAGAAACTTGAAGATAACATTTTAAAATGTTCTATTGAATGTGATTCATACATTTCAAAGTAGAGAGAAATAGGAGTAAGAGGTGCAGTGAGAATTCTTTACCTACTTCCTTTGACCACATAGGGTTGTCTGTTATAAAAGAAGTTGAAAAGGAGATGTGAGATCAAATATCCATCATTGCCTCTACAAGAAAAGGAACTTCACTGGAAGAGAAGTCAACTGAGTTTATATTGTAAGGAGGCAAGAGAGGGACTGGCTCCATGTGCAATATTAACTAGCATTTTTAGAAGCTAGTCTGGCTGGTCATTCCGAAATAACCAGCATTCTGTGAATGGATTCCTGTGACCTCTGTCCCACTGTTCTAATGAGCAACAGGACCAGCTGCTTCTAATGTTGCCCCATCAGCAGTCCCACGAACTTCAGGCAGAGAAACAAAACTTTAGCTGGATGTGGAGGGGTCTTGTCACTTACAAAAGACAACAGAAGACACCAATGGAAATTATTTGCATTTAATTTATTCCCCAGTTATTGCCATGAGCTCCTTTTTAAAACGTTGGAAGTGATAGATTTAGGGGGCTGAGGAATAAAATGTCCCAATTGGCCTCTGTGTCTTGCATCTAAAATTTGATCACTGTGTAAAATTTAAGGCTTATATTTCTGCACAAGAGGGGAGGAAAAGGAAGTGTTTGAAACACTGAAACTATAACTAGGTAGTTGATAAACAGATTCAGAGGTGTATATATAAATTTAGATATATAGATAATTTAGATCTATATATCTATCTAAATTTATCTATCTATCTATCTAAATAGATAGGTAGATAGATAGTCGGTCTTATGTGTGCCTTACCTTTTAGAGCTAATCCAAGCATCGATATACTACCAAAGCCAAGTCCTTAATCATTCCAGGAACATCATAGAAATGAAATGTGAAAAACTAATAATAATCATATACTTTGTGTGTGTATGGTTTTTTCCCAGCACAAAAAGGGTTTGTATAGGCTAGTGGTCATCAAGCTGTTAGGAAGAAAAAAATGAAATTAAAACCAAGATCTTCTCATTTCTATTCAAAACCTATTGTCCTTTTTTCTTTTTCATTTTTATTTTGCATTATATATTTAATGCTGTAAAACTAATGAGGATTCAATACTAGCAGAAATTCAGACAGAGGGATTCATTGTTAGTTGATTGTTAGTAATCCTTATCTCTGAAGCTATTTTCATCAATTTTTCTTTTGTGTACTTTTTCTTGGTTTCCAATGTTTTAAAAAAATGTGTTTTGATGCATAATTAAAGGAAACATCATGAATGTGTATTATTTTTTAAAATACTCATAGAAAATGAATACCAGCATCATTGAATAGTTAACACATGACAGCAAAACCTGCATGAATAATTCTCAGCTCAGAGACACTGGGAAATATTTAATTTTTACATGGTGGAGTTTTTTCTGTTATCTATAAAGGGTCACACATGATCGTATTCATCCCCCCTTTATACTGAGATATTACATCAACTTGTGAGGCCATTTTGTAAATCAGTTTGAAATATTGCTGGTCACTACTTATTATATAGTTACTTAAAGAACAGTGTAGAAGCTGGATGGGGATTAATTCCTTTCCTTCCCATCCTAAGAGTCATGGCTGACACCTGTATAATAATGACAGGTTAGAGAAGAGGATAACAAATTTATTTGATCACAGTTTTATATAACGTGGGACCCTTCAGAATGAAGACCCTAGATACAGGGAAAATAATCCTTTTTTTTTTTTTTTGAGACAAGAGTCTTCCTCTGTCACCCAGGCTGGAGTGCAGTGGCACAGTCTCAGCTCACTACAACCTCCGCCTCCTGGGTTCAAGTGATTCTGCTGCCTCAGGCCCGTGAATAGCTGGGATTACAGGTGCCTGCCACCATGCCCGGCTAATTTTTATACTTTTAGTAGAGACTGGGTTTCTCCATGTTGGCCAGGCTGGTCTCAAACTCCTGACCTCAAGTGATCTGCCCATCTCAGCCTCCCAAAATGCTGGGATTACAGGCGTGAGCCACCATACCCAGCCGAAGCAATCCATTTTTATGCTTAGGTTCGATGAAGTATGAACAACTGTGTAGAAATATGATTAGACACAATGTGATCTAATGCTAACAGGCTGAGTGGGGAAACTAGCCCATCCTGCCTGTTCCGATTTTTCTCAGCCCCCCTGTGCAGCACTCGCACCTCCCAGGTAAGAGGTAGGATCCCTCTGGAATGAGGGTCTGAATTTCTTTATGGTCAGGTGTTATACAGAAAAGCGGGGGATGCGTAGAGTAAATATTTAGGTGTTATGGCTAGCCTTGAGGAAAAGGCATTCTGATGTCTATGATCTGTCTTGGAAAAGAGGGATTCTAGTGTCTAAGATTTGCCTCGGGGAAGAAAGAGAGGAGAGACAGGAGGGCGGAAGGTCTGTTTCTGAGGCTGCTTCTTAGGCCTTCACTTTGGGGTGTCATTTACTGAGCCTGAACAACAGCATCCTTGTTTCTGTCTAATTTTCTCTGGGGGTTTTCTCACCTTTACCTTGAGAAAGTTTTCATGGAGTTTTGTGCTTTCTTATTCAAGGCCTTCATTTTAAATATCCCCAACAAAGGGATACAGTAAAAATCATGCTAGCTAATTAGTAAAAGGCTAGTATGAATTAAAGGAAGACTCTATATTACAAAATATTGTTTTAAAGCATAGCTGTGTTTCTTGGAAGTTCATTGTTTCACCTGAATGTAGTATATCTCATTCTAATGAATTTGCTTTAAAGACCTGCCAGTGATGGTTTGTAATTATAGTATTAGTTTTTTAAATTCAACTGGGGTCACGTAACAATTTTAAAATTTGACACAAATTCTAATTTGTTTAATTTTCTTACTTTAAATTCTTCATATAAAGACAATGAAAAGCTAAATTCAATAGTTGTACAAATCTAAATAAGAATACAACTTAAGACTTTTCTGTCATTACTAACACTATGGAAGATCTGATAGAAGGCATAAGAAAATACTGAGACCATCACAGTGCCTACACATAATAAGTATTCCACATATGTTTGTCAGGTGAGTATATGAGTTGTTATAATTCCCAGCATTACATTAAGGGAACAAGTAGATACATGAAGAGAGTACCAGCAGCATTTTCCATTCTCCCAATTGTCTTCAGTTATTATAGCAGATAAGTTTTTAATCCTATGTTTGTGCTAGCACTAGCATTTACAGGTTTCACCCTGATATATGGCCCATTAACATACAATAATCTGAGTTCAGAGTAATTACTTGTATCACTCAACAGAATAGATCACTGAGGCACTGGGTGACCAGTTGACTTTCCATGTGATGAGATGTGATGAGAAAACAGCAAAGCTGAAGGTTCTACTTGGCTCCTCTGGAAGCCATATTTCTGCTTTCTCCTCCCTACATCACTTTCTTTTTCTTTAATGGAATTCTGGGAAGATGTGTGAGTGAGAGAATCTGAGTATGGAAGGTGTTGCAAAGATGTATATGTTGTAAAAAACTAAGGTAAACTATCATAACACATAAATAAACTATGTCCCTAAAGCTGCAAATATTTTAGCTGAGAGCAGTTATTATTACGCTCAATTATTTGTTAACCATCATGATGAAATGTCTTCCAGATGCATCTTTGCTTATATCAGCTTCTTTGCAAGCAGTCTGTAAGGTGGCTTAACTAAGAGTAGTCAGATTCTATTTATAATGTAGAATAATAAAAATACCCAAATCTATTCAGTCCTTTATAGTTCCCAAAGCTTTCCACATCCATCATCACATTTGGCCTTCTCAATAGCCCTGTGGAGTAGATACAGATGATGTAATTGCAGCTGGAAATGAAGACCATATTCAAATGGAGCATGTCAACCAATTTGCTAGTACAATTTTCTCCTATTTCTGTGACACAGATGTGAAAACAAACAAACAAACAAAAAAAAAAAAAAAAAAAAAGAAAGAAAAGCAGAATGAATGCCAAGAAATAGCATGTGATTAGAAATGTTGTTCATTTCTTCTTTCAGTAAACCACAGAAAGATAACAAAGGCTACTGCGCCCAGTATAGAGGGGAGGTGTGTAATGCAGTCCTGGCAAAAGACGCTCTTGTTTTTCTCAACACCTCCTATGCGGACCCTGAGGAGGCCCAAGAGCTGCTGGTCCACACGGCCTGGAATGAACTGAAAGTAGTGAGCCCACTCTGCAGGCCAGCTGCTGAGGCTTTGTTGTGTAACCACGTCTTCCAGGAGTGCAGTCCTGGAGTAGTGCCGACTCCTATTCCCATTTGCAGGTAAAATCTCAAAAATAATTCAAAGGAAAAATTCCATTTTTCTATCGCACAACAGAAAGAGTTTTTGAAAAATGTTGTAATGTGCAACAGGAAAAGGAAAAAAGCTGGTTTTCATCCAAAATAGGAGGTAGTGGCTGGGCACAGTGGCTCATGCCTGTAATCCCAGCACTTTGGGAGGCAAAGGTGGGTGGATCACTTGAGGTCAGGAGTTCAATACCAGCCTGGCCAACATGGTGAAACCCCGTTTGTACTAAAAATACAAAAATTACCCAGGTGTGGTGGCGCACTTGTAATCCCAGCTAGTCGGGAGGCTGAGGCAGGAGAATCACTTGAACCGGCGAGGCGGAGGTTGCAGTGAGCCGAGATTGCACCACTGCACTCCAGCCTGAGTGTTGAGACTCCATCTCAAACAAAGAAACAAATAGGAGGTAATTAATCAGACAAAATGTCTATCATGTAAATCACTGAAGATAACCTAAAATACAAGTACTTAGAACCTCTAGAAAATGTCATAAATGGTGTAATATTCCATTACTCTTGTTATTGCTCACAGTATTATGGTATCCATAAATATCCCAGATTTCTGTCAAATGAAAGGAGAAATCTTAAACTAACATGGACCTCATTAGTAAGCCAAGATAGAGAAAATAAAAACTGTACATTATTTGTCAATAAATGAGATCATGCCAAGCATTTCAGAATGTTATTTTAAAGTACATTCCATCCAAAATTCTAAGTTCTAATGCTGTTGCCTCATTTGGGTGGGGTAGGAGGGAATTATACTGTAAATAGATATTTTTTAAAATTCTCATACTTTTTAAATATTGAAATTGATAAACTTATGTTCAATAGAATTATCTTCACCTTTAATTACTCCTTATGTAGGAAAAAAAAAAAAAGAATCAATCTAATTTTTGAGCCAAATAGAACAAAGTTCAAATACTGTTAGTTCTGCTTTCTCGATGTGTGTGGTCTTGGCTAAACTTCAGTTTCCTCATCTGCACACTAGAATTGAGAGGATTAAAGGATAAATCACACTCATAGAGTATGTCAGAAACTAGATAGACATTGTTATTCTGAAATTTTCTGTTGAAGAAACCCCATGAAAACTACCAACACAGCACATTTCCACTATTTTGATAAAACCAGAAACTATTTAAATATTGCAATAATTTTAGGACACTCTCTATTTAGCATATAATAACAACAGGATGGTCATTAAATTAGAGTTCTGTGTTCCTCAATTTACTGCAAAGTTTGAGGGCTTGGAGACACTATAAGAGTAATATAATTTGTTTATTCCTCTAAGAAGATTGTATTGTGATCAGGCATGTCATCTAAAAATCTCTAGGGACTTCAGCATTGACGGAATAAGAAGGGGAAAGAGAAGGAGAGAAAAAGTAAAGTTACTCCAAAAAAAAAAAAAAATGGGAAGAGTAGGTGAGAGGCAGTAAAATTTGTTTTAATAGGACTTAAGAAATACTGATGCTATTTCAACTGTCCTTGCAGTTATTTGAAAAAATAGTGCCTCTGTTAATGATCACTTCTTTAGATTTCTCCTCCTTGGGCTTCTTTATAGGATTCTCCAAAATTGTTTATTTGATGTACTGCTCATCATTGAAAATCCTTTTGCTAGAAAGTAGCACGTGTATAATAAACAGAAATGTAACCAGCAAAATAAAGTGAGAGTAGATTCTATCAGCTTTATCCTTTAGTACTACTAACATAATGTGTGGTGGCCACAGAATTGTTATCATACTTACACAGTGACACTCAGGCAAATCAGCTCAACACCATGGACAGATGCTTGAGAGAAATAATAATTAGATTAGAAAAATTCTTTGTATGTGTGACAGCTATTGTGGTTTTCTGATTACACAACCCACAAGACTCCGTTGTATAAAAAAAGAACACAGTACTTTCATTGCTAAAACCCAGAGAGTTGGTCACTACTGAGGTGTGTGTTTACTTATGTTTACTTATATCTATATTTCTGTACTCTGAATTCTATTTCATTGATGGTTTCTCTATTTTTGCAGACTTTGGATTTAATTACTGTCTTTATAATTAATTTCAATTTGTGCTATGAATTTCACAGGTTTTCATCTTTTAAAAAATTCTTTACTCATATAATTATTTTTAATTATTACATGCTGACATTGGCAAAATGTTTCTAAATTTCATATTTAAAAATAACTATATAAATTATATAATAAAGTTAATAGTTATATTAATAATAATTAATAATATAATAGTTACTAATATATAATATATAAGTTATATAACATATATAAGTTATATAACTATATATTACATATTATAAGTTATATATTATATAATATTTTATAATTATATATGTTATATAACATAACATATAATATAAATTATATAATCTATAAGAGAATATAATTATATGTTATACAATATAATATATAATTATATAAGTTATATAATATATAATTATATATAATTATAATTTGATATTACAATTATATATTGCATTATATAACTTATATGAATAATTATAATAGATAATAATTAATATAATTATATTATATTATAAAACTTATTATATAATTATTTTAAATATGAAATTTAGAAACATTTTGCCAATGTCCACATGTAAATACCATTTGGAATTTGATCAGAATGATGGTAAGTTTATACAATTAATTTAGGGCAAATAGCTATATTTACATTACTGAGTATTCTCATTTAGGAGTGTGGTATGCCATTCCTTTTATGTAGATCTTATTTTATGCCTGCTAGTAAATTTTGATGATTTCTGTCTTACATGTTTTTTTTTTATTAAGTTTATGACTAGATGTGTTTTTGTTTTGTTTTGTTTTGTTTTTGAGACTGAGTCTCGCTCTGTCCCCCAGGCTGGAGTGCAGTGGCGTGATCTCGGCTCACTGCAAGCTCTTCCTCCTGGGTTCACGCCATTCTCCCGCCTCAGCCTCCTGATACAGGCACCCACCACCACGTCTGGCTAATTTTTTGTATTTTTAGTACAGACGGGGTTTCACCGTGTTAGCCAGGACGGTCTCAATCGCCTGACCTCGTGATCAGCCCTGCTCAGCCTCCCAAAGTGCTGGGATTACAGGTGTGAGCCACCACACCCGGCCGACTAGATGTGTTTTATAGTCATTGCTGTTGTTGCAAGAGTATTAATTATAATATAGTTATTACAGGAGGCTAGAATGTCCATAAAACATAGTGATGCAATTAATTCCCTTGTTCCTTATTTTAATAAAACTGCTATTAATTTCTTTAGAATTTTTACATTTTAGAGTTGAACTATGTAATATTTTGGATCATATTAATCAGATTTTTTAAAGTGTATTCTTTATTGAGATAGTTTATAGAAGTATAATTTACATACAAGAAACTGTACCCCTTTAACCATATAGTTCAGAGTTTGACAAAAGTATACAACTATGTAACCACTACCCCAATCAAGACATAGAATGTTTTCACCACCCATAAACTTCTCCTATGCTTTCCTTTTTTTTTTTTTTTTTTTTTTGAAATGGAGTCTTGCTCTGTTGCGCAGGCTGGAGTGCAGTGGCACAATCTCGGCTCACTGCAACCTCTGCCTGCCGGGTTCAAGAATTCTCCTGTCTCAGCCTCCCAAATAGCTGGGACTACAGGTGCCTGCCACTACACCTAGCTAATTTTTGTATTTTTACTAGGGATGGGTTCAGGCTGGTCTCGAACTCCAGACCTCAGGTGATCCACCCGCCTCGGTCTCCCAAAGTGCTGAGATTACAAGCGTGAGCCACCACGCCCAGCCCTGTTATGCTCATTTCTAATCAATTCCCCATTATCTCTGAAGGCATTGCTGTTCTGATTTCTCTGACCATAGCATACAACTAGTTTTGCTTGTTCCTGAATCTCATACTCGTGAAATGGTGTAATATATACTGCTTTGTGTCTGACTTCTTTTGTTCATCATAATGTTTTTGATATTCATCCATATTGCTACATGTAACAGTGGTTTGTTCCTTTTCATTGCCACTTTTATTTGCGTGGTTGAGATGGAAATAATTACGTGAAGAAGTAGGTAGGGTCAAGCTCCCCCTCATTTTGCCTAAGAATTATAAAGCAATTCATTTGAACAACTGCAGTATCAAAAGGAAAGTTAGTATAGAAATGTTAGGCCACTCAAGATGACTGACTCATCAACCACAGCAACAAAAAAGTCAGATACCAGCTTTAGACACAAAGGATCAACCAAATAATTTATTCCTGCAATTTGTAGTTTATTCCAATTTTGTTTGATATTATACCTCCTAGTTATTAAGAGGAATCAAGTCTCATCAATCATAAATCATTAATCCTTGCCAACAAGTATTTTTTTCCATTTTATTTGTTAACAAGTTGTTACTACTATATAATAAAGCCATTTCATTTTATTGTATTTATATGCAACAACTGCTTTACAATATTCTGTTAGATTTTTGATTGATAGTCTGTGGTTCCTCTGATGGAAATAATATGGTCTATAAATAATTATAAACTATTATATATTGTTTATATATAATATAAAACTATAAATCTTAATTAGATTGTATTCTTTCTTAGTTGAAATTTTGGAAATTTTTACTAGAATTAAAATTAAATTTTATCTTTGTCTGCTAGCACAAAATACATTTATTGACTAACTTTCCAACATTTATGTCCCAGTTCAGTTTACATGCATGAGCCACAGATGTTCTTTCTTATATTGAAAATAATTCACCTTTTTTAAAGAAAAAAATCTCTTTCACTGAAATTTTAAATTTATTAATCATAGTTATTTCCTACATCTATATGTCGTTTGCAGTAGACATTTAAAAATGTATTTCTAATTCCCATTGTTACTTAAATAAGTAGTTTTATTGGAAAAATGTTATCTTTAAAAATCCTCATCGTCATTTTGTTCCAATTGAAGAAAATATAATCTAAAAATTTTTACATTTTAATATTTTATAGAGGTTTTCTTTTCTCTGATATATACTTAAAAATAAAAATTGGCATTTATAAAGACATAGTCTCTTCCATTAACATATAAAATTCATATATTTATGTTCAATCCTTTCTGCTCTTAAATGAGTATTATCTATTTGATCCAATAGTTTAATAGTGATATATCAAAATTTTCACAATAATTGTGTTTCTAAGAATATTTTCTTGCAATTCTGACTCCTGCTTTTTGCACCAAGAAATATTAAACTAAAATTGAATTTACTGCTGATAACTGGTAAGTTTGATCTTCATTTTTTTGTTATATCTTTTGAAAAAGTCTCTGTTTGCCTTTATTCATCAAAGTAGTTCAGAAGTTGTCAACCATTTTATATTCTACCTCTACTTGCTTGTGAGATTTTTAAAAGCATGCTATCACTCATGGTTTTCTAATTATTAGGTTGGTGCAAAAGTAATTGTGGTTTTTCCATTAAAAGTAATGGCAAGAACCACAATTACTTTTGCCCCAACCTAATATAAGCAGTCATTCAATGATGTGTGCCTCTTTGCATGATGACATGGAATTTTATTTGTCCAACAAATATTTATTGATCTCCTTCTGGGCTCCAAGTACTACACTAGGCATTTAGGACATATTAATGAACATAATAAACAACTTATATATAACTTTAGAAGGTGTTAAATGTCATGGAAAAAGAAAAAAGAAATGCTCGGGTAAGGAAGACCGGGAATACCAAAGGAAGAGGAGAAAGTTGTAACTTTAAAAATAAGGTATTCAGGGTAGACCTAATTAAGTTAGCATAATTGTACTGAATCTTCCACACTTGTTCTTTGAAGCTTTATCTGAAATTATAAACCATATTTGTATTGTTCAGTTACATTTTATTTGCATATGCTCAATTTTTGGAATATTATTCTTAGCTTTTACATTTGATTTCATAATCATATATAAGTAGATACTTGGAGAAGTTTACTATGTTACTTGTCATTGATACTCATTGTTATTCATTTCAAATGAAATCTTTCTTTTTCTTAAATTCTTAATTTAAATTCACTTCTTGTGTATTCATCTCTTCTTTACTCATCTCTCATTCAGGTAGAGTAGGTATTTTTCACATATAAAAAAAATTCTGTCTTTGTACATATGTGTTTTTGACTGGGTATTTCAGTCTGTGTTAACATAAGTGTTAGCTTTTGCGTTAGTTCTCCTCAAACACTATGGACTCCGACCAATTATTTTCTGGCCATATTGTAATGAAGAGGAAGCAGAAAGCAATCCTGACTTTTGTTCCTTTGTAAGGAACATTTTCCTCTCTCCAGATTGTAGAAAGATTATTTCTTTAATTGTTGAGATTCAAAATATTTGTAAAATTCATTTGGGGATAGATTTATTTTGTTTTCTTTCATGTAATATAAAGAATATAAACATAATAGGTAATATGCCCTAAACATTATGCCCTTTTCATCTTAAAAATGTTTTCTTATACCATATCTTTGATTATTTTCTATTTTTTATGTCTCTGGTTCTCTTGCTGAGAAACAGTATTATTTGACTTTGAATTTCTTACTTGCTCTACTTTATCAGTTATTTCACACATTATTTTCATCTGTTTAGCCTTTCTTGCATTCAATTAGGTCCTTTCTTTCTGCATTCAATTGAATATTTAGTTCAAATTTGTTTATTTCTTGCAGTGCCATTTGTTTTCTATTTTCAATGAAGATTGTAAGTGTTGGTTTTATTTTTTGTGGTTTCTATTTTCTGTGGTTACTTCCATGTTCAAATTATCCTACTTTTCAGTCTATAGTTCATCTTGATTTGTTTTTTTCTTGTGAAAAACTCTGCTATAGAGGGCATGCTTTAGTGCATGGCAATGAAAACAAAGCAAACCAAAAGTCATTCATTAATGTGTTCTTCTATTTAGAATAAAAAATTTCCCAGGTATTTACTTCTTCTGCATAATGTGGAATATGGAATTTTTTTCATATGTCCCATATTGATTTTTGCACACTTTATGCTGTCTGCATGCAAAAAAAAAAAAATGTGTTTATACAACCCAGGGGTGGAACTAAGATAAGCAACTCTCCTCAGGTCCTTTACCTACTCAGGAGTCTTGAAAGCCCCATTATACTCCCTTCTCCTCACACCCACCAAGAATTATAAATCCCATTGTTATCTCCATATAAGAATATATTTGCATCTCATCACATTCATATGCACAGTCTTTTATTCTATGCATGCTCCATTAGCTCATATTGGCAAGTTAGGAAAGCAGGAGTGTGGGAATAAGTATTTAAAAAGACACCATTGTGGCATATACACACACACACACACTCTCACAATTTCCTCCTCTCTGAATCCTTCACATACTGAATAAAGGACATCTGCTACTATTGTGTTTAATTTATTTAATTATCTTTAATTTCCTCTTATTATTAACCCCAAATACCTTAATTTGAAATTAACCAGGTTTTTCCTACGCAGTCTGTCCTATTTTCTATCAGGCTTAAGCAAATACTAATCTGCAAAATTCCAAGTAGTCCAATTAGTGTTTCTTCAGCCCCTTCACTCATAATACAACATGTAGATGAACGTAACAGCTTCATATTCAAACAGATATTACCTTGGCGTTCTCAGATAGAAGCACGCATAGCCATGGGACAGGATTCTGTGCCTCAAAGTAAGGGCTGAGTAAGGACCCACATGCCCTCCTCTAAGCTGCCAGGGAGGTGGCGCTGTTCTGTTTCAGAGGACAAAGCACACAGAGGTCCAGACTATGGTCCTCAAGCCCTGCCCATTAGCCCCAAGATCGTGGAAAAATCTTCCAAGCTGGAAACTGATTGACAATGATCCTGACTTTCAGTAGGTGTGTTTTTTAATCTGTATACCTTATTTCCTACCTGTGTTGTTATTTGAATATGGAGTTGGGAGAAGACATATCAGAGATTCCCAAACTAACACATTTTAAATTTGATGTTTTTTCCCCTAGACTAACATTAATTGTATTTCACAACAAAACGAGAGAGCATTTCATCTCATGGGACAGTACACTAGATTTCATGAAATCTCATATTATTTGCAGTAAAAAGTTTCTTTCACAAAAGCTTTTCAAGAACAGACAATTTACTATGATGATGTCTTGAAAACACAGAATTTAGGCTCTGCCACAAATTTGCTTTAACATGTTATGATTCATCAAGTTTTGTTCTCCATATACTATTTTAGAGAGTACTGCTTGGCAGTAAAGGAGCTCTTCTGTGCAAAAGAATGGCTGGCAATGGAAGAGAAGACCCACAGAGGACTCTACAGATCTGAGATGCATTTGCTGTCGGTGCCAGAATGCAGCAAGCTTCCCAGCATGCACTGGGACCCTACAGCCTGTGCCAGACTGCCACATTTAGGTAACAAAGAGTTCTCCCAAGACTTTGTAGGTTAAGAGAAATTTACTATTTTGAAGAAACTAAGGTGTAAACTTAAAGCTTCTAACATTTCTAGGCATTTCTAATTTTTTTTTTTTTTTTTAGTTCTGCCTTCCTTAGATACCTACTAGTGGAATCCTAATGCTATCCTAATTGCACAGATTAGGATAAAGATTTATTTCATTTGCTCTAAAATAAACGAAACAGCACTTTTAATTACTGCTTGACATTTTAGATTCTTTCATAGGGAATCTTATGAGAGCTTGTAACATTTTCTGGAATGTGCAGAAAAATGGCTAAGAAGCATCTCATATTTTGTCAGAAGAGTGGAATAAAGGAATAAAGTCCTTTTTCTTAGCCAAGAAAGCATGCTAAAATAAGACACATGTTTGAAAATGCTGATCTCACAAAACAAAACTGAATTGCTTCATGTTGCTTTAATGAACTCTGTTTGTAAGGAACTATGTTGTTATCCCTAACAGCTGGTATAATTTCAAAGACCCACTTCTTTCACATTTGAATGCAAAGAATGTTTTCCAGTTGTATATTAAAAAGCTGAAAGAGATCTTGCATTTCCTAGCACTCTCTCACAGAATATGTGAGATACCTGGATACTCACTTAAAACAAATTTTTATCCTTTCCCCTTCAGATTATAACAAAGAAAACCCAAAAAGTAAGTAATTGTGTTTGTGCCCTTGAAACCTTATGTGTATGTAATTGGATTCATGCATGTGTGTTTACACTCATATTTCCTGATGCCCAGAACAGAATGTACAGCCCCTCTCAAAGGCTTCTCACCATACTCATCCAGTGTAGAACATGAGAGAAGGTCATGGAAGGTCTCAGTTTGTAACTTTTAATTAGACCGTAGAGAGTACCATATTTAGTGAATCATACAAATACTATCTCCCACCTCCAGGTCATTAGCCTGTTTTATTTCTTATATGTCTGTAAAGCAAGCCAAATTTAAAAAGTCACCTTTTGATTTTATATTCTTGATTTGGTATAATCAATCTATGTATAGATGAAACCCAACATTTATTGCTTCCTTGAGCCAATTCGTGATCTTCATTTGTGACAACAGATCCCTCTTTTGAAAGTTAGGTATTTTTTTAAGATAGCTGATTTCCAGTATAAAGTTTATAGGATCAAATCAAATGGCTCTAAAAAGGTCATCACAAAAATCTCTAGGAAATAATTCAAGAAGGTAGCTTGAAAAGGGATGTCCTACAAAATAACTTGTATCAGATAGTGCTTTAACCTGTCAGAATGCAGAAATCCTCAGGATGAAATTAGAAAAACTTTTCATGTCAATTAACTTCCTCTGGTCTCATGTTCTAAGGCTTAAATCACACTTACTTCCTATAATACATATTCCAGCCCTAACCCCCTCTGCACTTGGCTAGGTGCCAGGACTTGATTTTTACCAGCTTGCTTAACGGACCAACACTTGAAGTATTAAAAGAAAGAATGCTACTGTTCCTAGTTGAATCACTCAGAGTTATTAAACAAGAAGAGTTATGGAAACCTTAAAAATCTCTTATTCTGGTAGCCTGTCAAATTGTTATTCCCAAATCGAAGGAATAAAAAAAAAAATTCAATTCTTTGTTATATGAGCAGCCAAAGTTTACTTTGATTGGACTTTGAATTGATTACTGTGCTCTTTGTTATCCATCAATTGTTTACTCAGTCATCCATTCAAACATTCATGGAGGGTTTACTGTGTGGAAGGACCAGACCATTCATCTTAAATTAGACAGGAACAATACACAAAAATCATCCACATTTTTGCCTTTCACACTAATTATAAAGGAATTCTGAGCAGCGCAAACTAGCTACAATAATAAATTTTCTAGTCTTTAAAAAAAAGCTTTATGAAATCTTTGATACATGTAAGAAAATGAGCTCCTAATGTCATGAACTGACCATTTAAATGGAAAATAGGGTAGGGAATGTCTGAAAATATGCTCCCTGAGTTAAAGGCAATTATTATTAAAAGAGTTGGCTTTAGCAGGTTAATAGTGAAGCAAAGAAAACATCCTTATTAGGCAGCGTCCCATATTTTATAGGAGCGTGTAAAGACCTCAAATATTTTCCAAAGAGTGTCTTGATTTCTGAGTAAACTCTAAAGAATATCACTAGCTCATTTGGAGGGGGTCACAAAAGAGCTGTTAATCATTTGTTTATCTTTGTATTATTTTCTTCTTCCTTGAGCACAGGGACTAGAATTTCAGTAGTTTTCCTTTTTTATAATTTCTTTGGCTGAAGTGAAATATCTTTTTGAGCAAGCAATGCCTTTGTGCTAGTTACATTATTTGTCTGCTAAGCAAGGATTACACTATTCCTCTCTTCCGTGAGACTTCACATACTTTACTACAGAAACACTCAGCAGTGAATCTGTCTTCTATTTCAGAGCTTCTGTGGAAAAAAGGATAATCTGTCTTAATCATTGAAATAATGATTTGCTATTCTCTTGAATTCTTTTTCCTTCCATCTTTGCTCTTTCTATACATATACATGGAGAATGAAGGACCCAATGAATGTACCCAAATCCAAACTGATTAGTGTGATACATACATTATCTCTCCTAATACTCCCAATAGTTCTACAAAATTAAGTACTATGAATGTCCTCCATTTTACATACAACCCAACTTGAGAAAGAGAGATTAAGCAATGTGTCCAACTTTATCCATCTAGTAAGGTGATAAGCCAGAATTTGAACTCAAATCAATCTGATTCTGGCTCTGTCTTCAGAGCCAGAATGTTATACCTCATGCCTTTCTGTTATTACTAACATTTTTTAAAAAATTCTAAAACCTCATGTGTAATAAAGCTTAACCGATTGTTTAACTGGTTCATTCTTGAATAAATACCACTACCTTTTTACATTTGTTTTAATTGATTATTCTTAAGAAGGTCCAATTGATAAAAATTGTATTGTTCACAATTTTAAATCACCCAGGCCACGTGATGATTTGACTTTTTGTTAACGTTTAAATGAATACATGCGCTGTGTCCCAGACCGTTTTTCCATAATGATCAGCTACCATTTTGCCCACAAATGAAATCATAAAATGTCAGTGTCTCTCTGTGTGTGCGTTCGTGTGCGTGTGTGTGTGTGTAAAACTCATGCATTATTTCATAATTGAAATGTAGTTTGGGTAATTTTGTGGTAATATTAAAGTTACACATTCATAGAAAATTGGAGTTTAAAGTAACTTTAACAGGTATTTTATCCAAACTCTCCCACAATGAAAGAATCTTTTCTAGAGCATCTCTGACAGAAACATTCCCTTTTCCCTCCTGAATTTATTTCTTAATTCCTTTGTAGAATACATTATTTGAACAATTTAGCTATGTAGAACTAAATTCTGGTTCTCTAGAACTTTCAACAACTGATCTTCACTCTGTTTCTTTGATTTATTTATATTCTATATGACAGTCCTTGAAATATTTGGAGACAGGCACTCAATCTCTCTGTAGTCTTCTCTTATTCACATTAAATATCTCCAATTTTCAAATTTTTCTTTTGCAACTGACTTCCAAAATCTTCACCTCCATGTTTACTCTTTACTGGCTGCACACAAGCCTGAGAATATCCAGAATAGAACACAATGCACAGAGCATGATCTGATCAGAATTTCAATGCAATCATATTTTCTG
Organism: Theropithecus gelada; assembly: GCF_003255815.1. NCBI lineage: Eukaryota > Metazoa > Chordata > Mammalia > Primates > Cercopithecidae > Theropithecus > Theropithecus gelada. Next base: position 30,338,026 of record NC_037683.1, on the reverse strand, counting down.
TGACAAGGCCTTGTTCTTTCATGAGTATAAACTCATGCTAGCTGGCTAATAATCTCATGACATTAATAGCCCTTCTATACACATATGAGTTTACTGATTTCATTGATTTTCTAATACATTTTCTACTAGACCAATCTAATTCATAATTATTTTTATTACATTCTTCTAGCATTTATAATAATTTGTAATTTATATGTTCTGTGTTCTATGTACTATGTTCTATGAGGCATGGTGATCCAAGACACTTTTCTTCTTATATGAAACCTTTTATCAATGTAAAATGTCACTCTCATCTTGTTTTAGTGCTTTTAGCTTTAAATTTCTAGTATTAATAATGGTAATTTTTTCCTTGTATTTACATTAACCTAGAACCTCTTTGTTCCTCATTTATTTTTATTTTCTTATAAACAACATATACCTGGGTTTACTCCAGTCTGATAGCTATTTTCTATTAATAGGAAGATTTAGCCTGTTCATATTTTATATAACAACTGATATACTCTATTTTATCCCTACTATCTTAACTGTACATTTTCTAGTCACTTTATGTTTTTGCTTCTTCTTTTTCCTTTTCTTTACTTGTTACTGGTTATATTTTCTCCACTGCTAAGTGAAAGTCAGACCACAATTCTTTCTACACATTGCAGTGCTCTATTTATTCCTTATTTCTGCCCACCCCATGGGACTTTCAGAACCTCCAATGAGATCCTCAGAATGCTCAGATCTTCTTCTTTACCTCCCCTAGTACTCTTAGGTTTCTCTTTGCAGAGTGATTCTCAATATTGAGTCTTATCTAGTGAATTAGCCAAGACTCCACCCATCGCAGTCCATTTACATTTCTATTGAAGTCACTTTCTGATTCAATTGTTATTAAGAGTCACCTCATGTATTTCCTCAGAAGGGAAAGTGTCTTGGGAGACAGAATCCCTGAAGCCTTGTATATTATCAAATTGTTTTCTTTTATTTGGGTAGTTGAAAGGTGTATTAGCTGGGAATGGAACTCCTGAGTGACATTTCTCTGGGTGGTTTATAGATGTCATTTCACTCTTTTCTAGCTTCTAGTGTTGGAAGCAGGTAGTCCGGTGTGAATTTTGTTTATTGTTTTCCTGTAAGTAATTTATTCTTTCTAGGTAGAAACTTTTAGATTTTTCTCTTTATCCGTGATATCTGTATGATGAAAATCCTGTTTAATGATGTGCTATTGAACATCTCTTTCCAACTCCATGATCAGGGCTTCACGTTGGGAGCTTGACATAAGCTATGAGGGGAATCTTTATCCCATGGAAATCAGGATGGCAGACTGATCTTTCTAATGCAAAAAGTTGATTATGCTATTCCACCTCTTAAAACACTCCTATGAGACCCTCCATTTGCTGCATGGCATAGTTCAAATTACTTACATCGGTATACAAGGACTTTTCTCACTAAACCTGGTATCTGCAGCCTTACCTGTAGATACTCCCCAACTCCAACAATGAAGCTTCTAGGTGCACTTTTAGCAAGGTATCACATCTGCTTAGTTCAGATCTTGGTATATGCTATTCCTTCTTTGTAGAATACTGTCTCTCTACCCTGACTCCATTCTACTCCCTTAATTCCCCCATCCCACACACACCGTTGTTGTTGTTTTTGTTTGTTTGTTTGTTTGTTTGTTTGTTTTTTGAGACAGTCTCGCTCTGTCGCCCAGGCTGGAGTGCAGTGGCACGATCTCGGCTCACTGCAAGCTCCACCTCCCGGGTTCACGCCATTCTCCCGCCTCAGCCTCCCTAGTAGCTGGGTCTACAGGCGCCCGCCACTATGCCTGGCTAATTTTTTGTATTTTAATAGAGACGAGGTTTCACCGTGTTGGCCAGGATGGTCTCAATCTCCTGACCTCGTGATCCGCCCGCCTTGACCTCCCAAAGTGCTGGGATTACAGGCGTGAGAAACCGCGCCCGGCCCTCACCTTTTTCTTAGTCTGTTCAGGTTGCTATAACAAAATGCCACAGACTGGGTGGCTTATACCACAGAAATTTATTTCTCACAGTTCTGGAGTCCAGGAAGTCCAAGATCAAGGCGCCAGCAGATTTGATATCTGGTGAGGACCCATTCCTCATAGACATAGGTGTCTTCTCCCTGTGTTCTCATGTGGCAGAAGGGGCCAGGGAGCTTTCTTGGACCTCTTTTGTAAGGGCATTAATCCTATTCATCAGGACTCTATCCTTATTCATTTCAACATATGAATTTGGGGGAAAGACACAAAGTCTCAGATCATCATAACCTTCAATTGGTTACTGGCTACTCACCATTTATATTTAACTTACAGTTATTCACTCTAGAAAACCTCCCCAGTATGTCTAAACCTAAGTTAGTGCCAGCCCTGAACATTCATAAGCATCATGTTCTTACTACTCTTATAATGCTTCTTATATTTTGTTTTATTTCTCCATTTACTCACTTGTGTCTCATGACAAGCAAAGGCTTGTCATGTTCACCACAGTTTTCTGGCTACCTAACAGTCAATATTGATTTAGCGAATGCATTTACATATGGATGAATGAGTGCATAAACTCCTGTAGTGTTCAGAGGAAGAATAAAGAGAGAAAATTGGTGAGAGAACAGAAAAGATAAAAAGGAAAAAGAATGAAGATTCAAAGTGATCATTTAGATCCAAAGAACTCATTAATGTAGTTCAAGGGAAGATCAGATCAAATCAGAAGCAGTCATCAAGGAGTAACAAAACAAAACTATCTTGAAGGAAAGAAACATTTAAATCCATAAAGCAAAAGTATTGTTCCAACTATGTCATTTCTTGCATTAAAAAAAAAACTCACTAAATCATCATAGATTTTTCTTTTTAAAATGACATTAAATTCTACTTTCTGATTCTTCTTAGAAAAATTAACCTTATATTTACCAATGAAATTACACTACCAGTTTTATCAATTACATTATATTCCCTCATGCGTTATATACGGTGTGAGCGGCTCGGCAAACTCCAAACACAAAAATAGTTGTTTCTCCCTATCTTTTAATAATTGTTCCAACTTTATTATTAGCAGAAAGCAAAGCTCTTCAATTTAAGCCCCCCACCCACCCACCCATCTTAGATCAAGAAAACTTGGGATGACTCATTCCAAAGAGAATCAGACTAGCTTTCAAGTCGGTCAGAGAGGAACCTAGTCAGTCTGTACAGTCCACCACTCCTGTGGTGCTGGATGAGGCATGCTGTCACTGGTCTTGCACAGATGTTTTACTGCTGTGCTGATGTTCTTCCAGTTCCAGGTGCCTGCCTGAGTCACAGTGGTGACCATCACTTGCTTAGCCATTGGTACTGAAGGCATTATCACTGGGTCTACTTCCAGACTAAGTCATACATGGGGAGTCTCTTGTAACCTCCAATTTTGCAAGTGTCCTATTTCAAATGGCTTTAGGCATCTACTGCCATAAAGGTTTTATTTTGACTTTGTAATATGTTATATTAATATATCCCCTTATATTAAATCATTATTCTCTGACTATAATGTAGTCAGTTGCTAACATTTCATTTAGGATCTTCTAAACCTAGGTTGTATAATCTATGTATGCACTCTTCTGTGCTAACATTGCCAGGTTGTGCTATTAGTATTATAATAATTTCTAAAATAATTTGAAAGACTTTTCTCTTACTGGAACATATTATAAATATGGAAATTTTCTCTCTTTCAAGACTAAAAGAATGTCTTTTATAATGTGATGACTTAAAAATCTAGCTTCCTGCCTATGGCAATATTTATATTTTCTAATGCTTCAAATTTGGTGATTAATATGTTCCTATCATTTTCTTTAAGGTGTGAAATATATAATTACATATTTTAATTAACTTTGAATCTGTTATAACTTTTTTATCATTTCTAATTTTCTATGTTTGTACCCTTTCTATCTTTTTAATTAAAATTCCATTGATTAGACAACTATATGAATATTTATAAAACCAACTATTGATCTTTTATCATTTGTGTTATGTGTATTCTAACTTATTAATTTCTGCTTGTGTATGGCTGTTACTTTATTACCTATTATCTTTTGTTTTCTGTAGTTATTGTTTCTTACCCAAAGTCTTGGGTTAAATGTTCAGTTCATTCACTTTCATTCTTTTTATCGAGTGAAAGGAGATAACACTATGACTTTATCTTTGAGCACAACTTTGGCTAAATAAAATACACACTCTTAAGAGGCTTGTGCCTAATCTGTAACTATGGTTACTCTCTATTTTTTGATAAAAAGATCATTGATTTTTTTCTTTTTTAAAAATGTCCCATTGGATTTTATTTAATCTATTATTAATTGCACTTTGGCCATTAAGTAGATATGCATAATTTCTGCTTTTAAAATTTATTGAGATTAATCCACAAATATTTGAAAAGAAGGTTTATTCCCTATTTTGGGGTACAAAGGTCATTCTTAGCTATTAAAACATTGTTGTTGATTATTTTAAAATACTCTGTATCCCCGTATTTGTCTTTACTCAATCTATTAAAAAGATTTAAAATGTGATTAATAAGTTTCTTTTAATACATATACAATGGACTTTGTACTCTACAAATAGTGGTATGAGTATGGCATCTTTTGTTTTCCAAAAGTAATGCTGATTTTACTTATATATATATATCACATTGGACTTTTAAATTGAAGTTTGACAGGAGTTCAGTTTTTACATGAACTTTTTCTCATTTGTGTCCTAATATTTTCATTTTTCATCTTCTTTCATGATTTTTTCTTCTGTTTGTAAACTGACAGTAAATGTGTATAAAAGTTCAGCTCTAGACAATCCTGATGTCAAGTGTAATTACATGAAAATATTTTATTTGATAATTTCCATGATTTATGTCAGGTCATAGATAACATGATTCAGTATAAATGGCACCAGACCAAGATCTGCATTTAGCTCAGGGAAAAAAAAAACCAAAAACCTATTTCCTCTGTCTGACTCTCATCTTTAAAATTCTATTATTCTACAAGCTGGATTTACTTACAACTAGACCTTACTGAACTTTATAGATATATAACCAGGGAGAACCTGATACATAAATATATTCTTAACATGAAATTTATTTTACTGATTGCTTAAATACAAAAAAAAAGTTGCTTCTTAAAGGTTTGAAAATGAATAATTATTGTTTACTTACAGCATTCCCACCAATGACATCCTCAAAGCCAAGTGTGGACATTCCAAATTTGCCTTCCTCCTCCTCTTCTTCCTTCTCTGTCTCACCTACATACTCCATGACTGTAATAATCTCCATCATGTCCAGCTTTGCAATATTTGCGCTTCTTACCATAACTACTCTCTATTGCTGCCGAAGAAGAAAACAATGGAAAAATAAGAAAAGGTGAGATTCTAGTTTCAGCTAACCACGTGTAGTAATATTTTAAAACCTCATGTTTAATATGGAGTTGGTATGACGCGAGGAATATATATGACACTGCAACTCTCTAAATATATCCGTAGCCCTGCTTTAAAATTAAGCACCCCTCACGATCTTTACAAATGTCAATGACTTTTTGGCATAGGATCAAATCAAATGCCCTAGGGTTACTGTTTCACAAAAGGTAAAATCTAAACAATAATTTGGAAGAAAATGGCTATTCCTGCTCCTTGTCTTCTCTCTCAGGCCCATTGCCATTGCTGGCTTGGAGAGCTAAACATTTCTGAGAAAATGTGCCTTTTGACTCTAGACCAAACAAAATATTTTATTGCTCTCAAACCGAAGGATCTTTGGCTGCCTAAGTATAATTTGTTTTCATTACTCTTAAATGCCGTATTTCTTAGAATCTAAGTCTAAGTACAAAGATCGTACCTACTTCTGAGCTCATTCCTGATCTTGCCTATCTTGCCTGCAGAGAATCAGCAGCAGTAACCCTCACCACACTGCCTTCTGAGCTCTTACTAGATAGACTTCATCCCAACCCCATGTACCAGAGGATGCCGCTCCTTCTGAACCCCAAATTGCTCAGCCTGGAGTATCCAAGAAATAACATTGAATATGTGAGAGACATTGGAGAGGGAGCGTTTGGAAGGGTGTTTCAAGCAAGGTAAAGTTATGTTTGGAAAAACAGTCTCCATTGAAATATGTTATGTCTGAAAAGCTACCAAACTATTAGCTTGGTATATAGATAATATTAGCTTTATATATATATATATATTATATATACTGTGTATATATAATATATATATATATATAAAATATTAGCCATTGGTACTCAGGGCATAATCACTGGGTCCACTTCCAGACTAAGAAGTCATAGATGGGCGTCTCTTGTAACCTCCAATTTTGCAAGTGTCCTATTTCAAATGGCTTTAGGCATCTACTGCCATAAAGGTTTTAATTTGACTTTGTAATATGTTATATTAATATATCCCCTTATATTAAATCATTATAATTATATTAAATCATCATAATATATGTAATATATATAATATATATACACACACGTATATATCAAGCTAATAATATAGTACATATATGTATACTGTGTATGTATACACACACATACACACATACATATATACACACACAGTGTAATATACAGTATTATATAGTATTCATATACTATATAAAAAGTTTTTATCAAATTAGTTAATTCTGGCCAGGTGTGGTGGCTCATGCCTGTAATCCCAGCACTTTGGGAGGCTGAGGCGGGAGGATCACCTTTGTCAAGAGTTCAAGACCAGCCTGGCCAACATGGCAAAACCCTGTCTCTACTAAAAATACAAAATTTAGCCAGGCATGGTGGTGAACACCTGTAATCCCAGCTACTCGGGAGCCTGAGGCAGAAGAATTGCTTGAACCTGGAAGGCAGAGGTTGCAGTGAGTCAAGATCGTGCCACTGCACTCCAGCATGGGTGACAGAGCAAGACTTTGTCCCCCGCAAAAAAAAAAAAAAAAAAGACTAGTTATTTACATCATTACATCATTAACCTTATTTGTATTACATAATACACTTCAAATCTTAATTTCTCCTCTTTGCTGGAAAATAGTTGTATATATGCAGATAATATATTTTTTTGCATTTAAAGTAATTTATGGGAGATGTAAATGTATCTTCACTTCTACAGTTTTCAAATAAGAAATTAGTACTACAGTTCAATAATATTTCCTTTTCAGGAAAGAATTTATCATATGTTTTTAATCATAATTTCTTACATTGTTTTAAATAATAACTCCTTACATTATAATATAATGTGTAGATATTAAGTAGATGTTCATGAAATGACAAACAGAAAAGGAATAAAAAGGCAAAAATTTATAAAACAATGAGCTCAAGAAAGGAGTATGTATTAGGGCCAATATTAGCCTATGTATCACCTTTGCGTGAACTGGAATAAAATACCCTCTCTGCTGCATGGATGTGGCTCTACAGACACACAGCTGAGCCAGAGAATATGAATTTGGTTTTAATCTTCAACTGTCACTTTGGCCTGGTGCTCTTGGGGAAGACACAACTTAATCTCCACTCATGGTGGCCCTGGCATAGAGGTTACATGCATAATGAAAATCTCACACAAATATGTATTGGAAACCAAAATTTGCAAGGCACCACTTTAGGCTCAATGGAGGGTACAAAGATGCACTTTAGGCTCAATGGAGGGTACAAAGATGAGTAAGCCATGGTTCCTACATCATGGAATTTAGATTCTGGACAAAGATTAAAAGGTTAAGATATAGCTGGGCACAGTGGCTCACACCTGTAATCCCAGCACTTTGGGAGGCCAAGGTGGGCGGATCACGAGGTCAGGAGATCGAGACTATCCTGGCTAACATGGTGAAACCCCATCTCTACTGAAAATACAAAAAATTAGCCGGGCATGGTGGCAGGCGCCTGTAGTCTCAGCTATTCGGGAGGCTGAGGCAGGAGAATGGCGTGAACCCAGGACGTGGAGCTTTCAGTGAGCCAAGATTGCGCCACTGCACTCCAGCCTGGGGGACAGAGCGAGACTCCATCTCAAAAAAAAAAAAAAAAAAAAAAAGGTTAGGATGGCAATGATAATCCCATTGGGGGTGTATACTTTAGAATTCCTATAATTTGTAAATAATGCATCTTTCAAACTTCATTGTTTGAAATTATTGAAAATAACACCAGTGATTTTTATTAGTTGACATCAAGGAGTTTCAAGTATGTTGTCTTTCTTTGATCCTATGGCTCTGGGAAAGGCTGCACGAGCCTTTTACACATGGGAAGTGGGAGGATATGTATAAATGTGGTTAGGTATAATGGGAGTATGTATGATGTCCATGATCTTTGGTTTCTTTTTCAATAAATGTATCTCTCAGGGCACCAGGTTTACTTCCCTATGAACCTTTCACTATGGTGGCAGTAAAGATGCTCAAAGAAGAAGCCTCGGCAGATATGCAAGCGGACTTTCAGAGGGAGGCAGCCCTCATGGCAGAATTTGACAACCCTAACATTGTGAAGCTCTTAGGTATGAAAATACAAGTGAGGATATGCATTTCATCAGAAAACAGAGGATTTCCAAGTTTTCTTCCCTTGTTTATGCTTTTTCCTTTTCTCCTTGATCAGTGAGACATTTCTGTTCCATTTCAAAGTTAGCTTCTTCACCTTGGTCTATCCCAACCCTATAGGACGTTCATGGCTTAATGGATTATCCTTCTTTACATTCATCACTTCAATTTATCTCTGTCTTTGCTGCCTCCTTACTATTTACAAAAATGTTTAAAATGTCCCCATTGTAAAAAATTAATACTGCTTCTCCATCACAAAATGTGTCAATAGTGAAGAGTCTATATATTTTACTTATTTGTTTCTCCTCTTTCGTCCCTAACTAGAATGTCATGAGCAGTGATTTGTATCTTTCTATTCATTGTTGAGTTCCAGTTTATTCCCAGATTCATAAATTCAACACAAATTTTACAAATATTTAGCTTGTATTACTTATACAGCAATGAATAAAACTTTCAAAAATCTGTGCTCTTGGCTGGGAGCAGTGGCTCAAGCCTGCAATCTCAGCACTTTGGGAGTCTGAGGCAGGTGGATCACTTGAGGTCAGGAGTTTGACACCAGCCTGACCAACATGGTGAAACCCCATCTCTACTAAAAATAGAAAAATTAGCTGGGTGTGGTGGTGTGGGCCTGTAATCCCAGCTACTCAGGAGACTGAGGCATGAGAATTGCTTACACTGGGGAGGTGGAGGTTGCAGTAAGCCAAGATCACACCACTGCACTGCAGCCTGGGCGACAGAGCGAGATTCCATCTTTAAAAAAGAAAGGAAAAAAAAAATCTGTGCTCTCATAGAGCATACATTCACTCTATTGGAGGAGAGAGATAATAAAAATAAACACAAAAATATGGGATGCTGGATATTAAGTTCTAAAGACTTTTTAAAATGTTAAAGCAGAGAAGTTTTTGGAATGTGAGCTACAATGTTTGAAGTCTTCAGTGAAAATATTACATTTATATAAAGACCTGGCAGAGGCAAGGGAATAACAGTGTGGATATCTTGGAAAAGAACATTCCAATAAGAATGAGAAGCATTTGCAAAGGTACTGCGGCAAGAGCAGATGTGGCATGCTTGAGGAATAGTGAGGAGATGAATGTGGCTGGAGCAGAGTGAAAGATGGGGAGAGTTATCAAAGGTGAGATCAGAGAGGTAATAGGGGAGGTGGGCAGGTCCTGTCAGGCCTTATTAAAAACATTGGCTTTTAATCTAAGTTGGGAAACAAATGGAGAGTTTCAGCCAAGACATGACATGACACAACAACTCACATTTTTTCAGATCTTCTCTGGCTGCTTTCTAGGGCATTGCCTGAAAGGAAGCAATAAACTCAGGAAGACAGCAAACAGGTATTGCAATGATGCAGCAAGAGAAGGTGGTGGAATGGACCAGGTGGTGGTAGTGAAGATCGTGAGAAGTGATTCTCATGTGTAATTTGAAAGTAGAGCCAAATAATTTGCTGACAGACCAAATCTGAGATGTGCAGAAAAGAGAAACGTCAAACATAGTATTGGCTGTGCAGATGAGTGAATGGAGGTGGCGTTGGTTGAGTTAAGGAATACCAGGAGGAACAGGTTATTTTAGTGGAGAGAGTGGGAATTCATTTAAATATGTGGTTTTTGTCTGGGCATGGTGGCTCACACCTATAATTTCAACACTTTGTGAGGCCAAGGTGGGCAGATCACCTGAGGTCAGGAATTCAAGACCAGCCTGGCCAACATGGTGAAACCCCATCTCTACTGAAAATAGAGATGGCACACGCTTGTAATCCCAGCTGCTTGGGATGCTGAGGCAGGAGAATTGCTTGAACTCAGGAGGCAGAGGTTGCAGTGAACCAAGATTGTGCCATTGCACTCCAGCCTGGGTGACAGAGCAAGACTCCATCTGAAAAAAAAAAAAAAAAAAAAAAAGATGTGCTTTTTGCCGATGCCTATTCAACATCCACATGAAGTTAAGGAGGCATGTGGATATGGAGGCTTAGAGTTCAAAAAGGATGATCTGGTTAGACATGAATCCAAGGCTATTGCAGTATATAGAGTATTTAAAGCCATGAGGTTGGGCAAGACACCTAAGGATGGAAAAAGCAAGCCAGAACAGAGAAGAGGTCCAAGGACCAAGGCCAGGAGCATTCCAGCATTTAGGATGAGAAAGAGGAGATGAACAAGAAAAACAAACTGAAAACGAGCAATCAATGAAATAGAGTAAATCAAGAGAGTGTGGTGTCCTGGAAGTCAAATGAAGTATTTTAAATAGGTGAAAGTAAGCGTGTCTTATGCATTAAGTCTAGTAAGAGAAGGACTATAAAGTGACCTTGAATTTGTAAACATGGAGTTTTATTGGTAACCCCGAGAAGAGAAGTTTCTTAGGAATGTTGGGGGCAAGAGGAAATGTAAGTGAGCTCAAAAGAAGAGGAAGAGAAAATTTGGAGAAAAAGTATAAACAACTTGTTTTGCTATAAAGATGAACCAAGGAACATGGATAGAGCTGAAGGGGGCAGAAAGAGGCATGCTTCCTTTCATATAGAAATAATAGCACATTTGTAAATTAATGAGAATGATCCAGTAAAGAGAAAAATTGATTATAGGGTTGGCAAATAGTGGAAGTAACATCTTTGAACAGTGAGAGGGAATGGAATCTTGACACTGTTGGATGGATTGGCCTTTGTTAAGAGAATGCTCAGATCAACCATAGTAATAAGACAGTATTGACTGAAGATTGTAGACAGTCTCTTCTGACTGATTTAGTTTTCTCTGTGAGGTAGGAATCAAGATCTCATCTGAGAGTGAGGAATGGGAGAAGAGTTGAAGATTTGAGGGAAGAGAAGAAATAAATCGTCATCTAAGAAAATCCATTTTTACATAAAATATAAAATGGACTAGAGAAATATAGTATGATTGGCAAGAAAATTAAAAACTTACTTGAAATTAGAGATTACACATTTAACCTGAGACTGGTCAGCATGGTTGTGTATTCATCCAAATGCCACCAGATGGGCATAGACCCATTAATGAGGAATTAAATTTTATCAGAATTAGCATTTTGCCACGCAAGTAAGTTGAAGTCAAATTGAGGCAAATAAGAGGGGTATATGCAAAGGAGTGATTATTATGATTGATCAAGGAACTTAAGTTGTTTAAGGAAGGAAGACAAAACGTGAAGAAAGTGAGGGATCATTAAAAGGGGGTAGGATCAATAGATTAAAAGTTTCAGTTGGGTCAAAGGATTTTTAGAGTTAGGGCACTCGAGGCAGTGAACTAGGGTGAAAAAGGGAGGAAGTGATGAACAAATAGAGTAACTGAAAATGAGATTATGGGAGGTATACAGATGTATGGGATGACAAGGTCAGGAGTATGACAATGAGAGTAATTAGCTGAAGTTGGGCAGAGGTCTAAGGAAAGAAGTAAAGTAATTTAGTGGTCAGGATATTGGAAGGAATCTAGATAAATATCAAAATCAAGAATTTCTATAGTAGCATCTTGAATACTTTCTGGCACATTGTAGGTACTCTATAAATATTTGTTCAATAAATGAGTAAAAGATATTCAGTACATAACAATTCATCTCGAAAATACTTCTTCCCTTTCCTCAAATCCTGAACATTCATTTATTCATTCTTCATCACACAAAAATCTGAATCTGGCTTCTGCCCCCTACCCTCCTTATTTACTTTCTCAAATAGTATACATTTACTCATTAAACGAACATATACACATGTATATTTTCAAGATTATCAAGCAATTCCTATTTCAACTTTTCTTAAAATGTTGACTCTGTGTTCATATACAGTTTATAACATCCTGAATTCCTGAAATTGACTCAAACACAAACTATGTACAATTTTCAAATTATGATCACCACAGTAGCATACTTACACATCACTACTTGGAGTTTTCTCTTTTATTGTTCAACAAGAACTGAAACTTATGTTGCCATTTGTTAAATGCTATATCTAAATTCCATTTCAATATCCAATGAACACAGGTTCTATTTTTTATCAAGTATGCATAAGCAGTAATCATTCACGCAAGTGATTCCACTAGTCTCATAGTTTCTTGGAAATGAATCCCAATGAAATAAGATGACAACAGTGGAAGAAAGGGGAATTGGGAAAGTCCATAAAATTCACTTCTATCAGTAAAAGAAATCTACTTTGTTTTATATATTTGAAATATCAGCCACTTACTGAACATGTTCGTATCTTAAAAATTGACTCCCCTTTATTGAAATCCTGAAGTGTACAATGGTTTTGTAGTCATAAATTGGGAAAAAATGGTATAACTAAAGAAATATGTGGAATTTTAGAATGGGAGTAGGCATTAAATATTGTAGACTCTTACGGAATATTCTGGCAGTGGAACAAATAGTAGAACAATCAGGTGAGATTATTCATTGAAGATGTCATGCCAAAGTTTAAAGACATGGCTTGGGCTAGGCATGAGGTTTTCTTATGCCTGTCCATCTACCTATCCATCCTTAAATCTATCCATGCATCCACCTATCCATTAATTCATCCATCCACCCATCAACATATATTGAAAACCCATAGTGAGCCATGTTAGACCTGAGGTTACAAGGATGAATAAAACACAGTCTTCCTCTCAATAATTATTCCATTTTGAAGTCCCAACTAAGAGTTGGTTTTGAGTAATTACAATATAGAAAACATTTCAAGGTCTTAAATAAATGTATATACATATATAATTATAAATTATATCTATACACATATATATGTAATTGTTCATAATGATCACAAAGTAGAAATCTTTTATATAATATTTTCTTTATCAGATTGGAAAATTTCATTAAATAAACTTAGAAATTTTTTCTATTTCTGAGAGAAATATTTTTCACTTTTTTCCAGTATAAGAAATTATTTTTAAATCAACTCGACCAACGTAACAATGGTAAAGCCAGTTGATGAGATAGGTAAGTCCCTGTTAACTAAAGATTATCCAGAAAGGATCCCATAGAGGAAATTTCTAAGTATTACCCAGTTGGTATTTCTTTATTTTTTCCCTTTAGTTTATATAAATGTGCTAATTGAGGTCCTTGCAATTAAAATTTAATGCCAAAATAAATAAACCAAGATAGCAGTATTCCTCATTTCTCCTCTTTTTCAAACAGCTACTTTTAACTTTTGCCTGAAAAAAACCCCAATAGATCTAATAATCTATTTTTAAGGTGATGTGAAATTATGCCCATCTTATCTAATATTCCAGGTTCTCCAGTTTCCCTCTCAAATATATCAAGACTTTAAGATTTGAAAATGATCTTCTGGCTTTAAATCTAAGACTTTATTTATATTAACACTTTTTGGTAGCATGAACATTGTAAAACCTAAATTTCAAAATGTTTTACGGCAGCAACTTAAATACTTCATCTAAGACACTTGAATTGTATTTGTTATTGTTTCCAAACTTGACACATCTTTCTTATTAACATCCTTCATAGAAGTAAACAGAAACAGACAGCAATTATATTACATACTCAGAGCAAGCATCCATTCATAAATTAATTCACTGAACATTATGAGACATCTCCTCTGCCAGACACGTGGTAGGTGTGGGGAATTTTTAAAGAATAAGGTGCAATCTCTCCTTTCAAAGTGCTAAAATGTCGGGGAGAAACCTCAAATAGTCAAATGATTATAAAACAGGATGGTAGGTTCTCTGTGAAAGGATGATGGTAGGAAAATCTAACAGTTACTGGAAGGGTCAGGAGCTGAGGCACCCTAGGGAGAGTGATAAATAAACTGAATCTTAAAGGCAAAGAGAGATGTTTAGGCAGAGAAACAGGGTCATGGTTCAACTATGGTGTTGTCAACAAAAAACCAGAGCCTCCAGATTTCAGAGAGAAGAGCCACCCCAATGAACTGATACACCATGTACTTATATGCACCATGTACTTGATGAGCCATGTATGATGTACTTGTGACAAGTGCCCAGGACAACAGCGCTCTACTGGAAGTCCTCAAAAACTTTAGCCAAGGGACGGAAACCCCACTAACCAGAGTGCATTTCCTAGCTGAGACTTCTTTTGTGTTGTGATGAAAAGGATGTAAATATTAAAAAACAAATATACTACAACAAAAAACAGGGCTTCGTATGTTCTGATCTGGTTGTTTGCTTTTGGAGTGCTCTTTCCATTGTTTCATTGTAGAAACTGAGACTAACAGAGGATGGTCTTTTGATTCCAGGCGTGTGTGCTGTCGGGAAGCCAATGTGCCTGCTCTTTGAATACATGGCCTATGGTGATCTCAATGAGTTCCTCCGCAGCATGTCCCCTCACACCGTGTGCAGCCTCAGTCACAGTGACTTGTCTATGAGGGCCCAGGTCTCCAGCCCTGGACCCCCACCCCTCTCCTGTGCTGAGCAGCTTTGCATTGCCAGGCAAGTGGCAGCTGGTATGGCTTACCTGTCAGAACGTAAGTTTGTTCACCGAGATTTAGCCACCAGGAACTGCCTGGTGGGCGAGAACATGGTGGTAAAAATTGCCGACTTTGGCCTCTCCAGGAACATCTACTCAGCAGACTACTACAAAGCTAATGAAAACGACGCTATCCCTATCCGTTGGATGCCACCAGAGTCCATTTTTTATAACCGCTACACTACAGAGTCTGATGTGTGGGCCTACGGCGTGGTCCTCTGGGAGATCTTCTCCTATGGCCTGCAGCCCTACTATGGGATGGCCCATGAGGAGGTCATTTACTACGTGCGAGATGGCAACATCCTCTCCTGCCCTGAGAACTGCCCCGTGGAGCTGTACAATCTCATGCGTCTATGTTGGAGCAAGCTGCCTGCAGACAGACCCAGTTTCACCAGTATTCACCGAATTCTGGAACGCATGTGTGAGAGGGCAGAGGGAACTGTGAGTGTCTAAGGTTGAAGACGTTCAAATAAAATGCTGCAGTTTCCTCTCAGACTCTGTGAGCCAAGGGAATCCTACACCAGAGGCCCGACAAGACCCACATAGGAAAGAGTAAGAGTAGACATGAGTAGCATGTTGTTTGTTTCCCAGGGAGAGCAAAGACAGTGCAAAACCCATGTGGTAGACGGACCTGTTGAAGGCCAGTGGTTGGAAACACAGGCTAGGAAATGTGTCAGATAATGGAGACAACTATTTTTCTTTATGAAGGTTTGTAATATACACTGCACAGGGAAGAATGTCATCTTGTTCAGTTTCCAAATTAGCTGGTCACAGAGTAAAGCTCTGCTGTATTAAATTTTAATATGAAATGGGATTCAGAGCTTCATTTTTTAATCGAGTTAATTCCTGTCCATTGTGAAAATAGCTTAATCTTCATGTAAGACACTTAGGTGAAGTACAGAAAACTAAAAAGAAGGAAAAGCCACTCATTCTCTCTCCACCCAAAGATGAGTCTCAGTGTTTTGTTAAATCTTTCTTGCATTTAATGCATAATTTTATATTTGTTTGTATTCTGCAGAGTTGTGGTTATATTTTATTGATAGAGGGTTTCTAAGGAATGAAACAGCAAATCAGCAAGGCTGTGACTTTGAGTTCACTTTTCTGTCCTGTGTCCCTCCTTTTTTCCTTTCTGTGCACTTGTCATGTATTAAATCTGCTTATTTTATTCCTCCAGTTTCCTTGAAACAAGTTTTTGTATCTTACTGATTTACCTTTTCCTTTAAAAATTGTATTGGTGTCTTTTCCATTGCTTTAATCTTTATTTCTTCTTCTTTCCAGAACTTCTGTCCTTTTTTAGTTATTTAGCTATTTTTTCCCTTTTATTTCATTCATATAATAAACACTCTGGCAGAAATAATAACATTTTAAATAACATTGTAGGTTGACATGTATATGCCTTTTGCAAAGTATCACTATTTTTTTCCTGCATTTGCCTTTGAAGCCACACATTTCAAAATTCTCACCTATTAATATTATTACTAGA
Organism: Theropithecus gelada; assembly: GCF_003255815.1. NCBI lineage: Eukaryota > Metazoa > Chordata > Mammalia > Primates > Cercopithecidae > Theropithecus > Theropithecus gelada. Next base: position 30,321,643 of record NC_037683.1, on the reverse strand, counting down.
GTCTATTTAAATCTCTTAACCATAATTTATAATATGGGATTTCAAAAGATACACTTGTGGTTCTGAGTTATTTCAAAACTGATATATCTGTGCATTCTGACATTTTATTCCTTTTAGAAACAAATTCAATTGGCTGTGGAATTAACTGATTTTGTTGTATTTCATGACTTTTTTTTTTTTTTTTTAAAAAAAAGAACCTCTGGAACTCAGATTCCTGGAGGTTCAGATTTTTTCTTAGTGGACCCTCACACAATACATCTTTATCTAAGTCCATACATGATCTGGGTTTATTTCCGATATAGCATGAACCCAAATTCTCCTGAAAATGAACAGGGAAGAGAAAATAACAGTCTACTCTATACCGGCTTATCTTAATTCAAACTAATTGGTAGTTAGGGCATTGGAGGAATGGTGTGAATTCTTGAAAGTAGATTTTCACTGTCTGCTGGAAAACTCTGCCTGAAATCCCCAAATCTGCCTCATGTAACAACTTGACATCTTTGACGGGAAACCTGCCATTTCTTATTCATAGTGCCTCCAGGCAACCAAGACAAAAATGTAGAAATTTTCCTCAACTTTGCCCTCTCTTTCATCCTCAATTTTCTTTTAGTTTCACTTCCTAAAATCCTCCTGCTGACATCCTTTTCCCTTCAACCCAAGAGCCGATGACTGAACCTCCACCATTGTCCACCTGTCTATTATCTGGCCTTTCTCTCATTTCAGGCCTGAACAGATTCTACAGGATACAATGACAGTAAGGCAGTCCTTAGTCACAGTTCTGGTTCACAAATAGCGAGGTCAGCGTTGAGGACTGAGACCTAGAGAAGTGCTTCAGATAAAAATCATGATTCTAAGTCCAAAATTGATACTGTCATCCAAAGGACTGAATGAAGAATAAAGTTGCAGTGTGCATCCAAAACAGAAAGTCAGATGCCAACAAAGCAGAAAAGTTGGAGAGGGCCACCAGCAAGTCTAGAACTTTAGCATAGATATCCATGGCTTATTTTAGATGGTTCATGTATGCTCTGCAAAATTCAAAGACAGCTTCGGGCTTTCTCCGCTGATAAAGTTTTGTTGTAAAAGACAGACATAGAAATCAGGCTGACAGGAAATAGAGTAACAATAATCATAAAAATTGTAATATCAGCTAGCATGTATTGAAATCTTACCATGCGGATTCTGAGGCCTTTAAATATATGAACTTAAACCTCACAACATCCCTGTAATGTTGGTACTATCATTATATACATTTTAGTTTTGCTTTATTTTGTTTTGTTTTGTTTTTGAGACGGAGTCTCGCTTTGTCTCCCAGGCTGGAGTGTAGTGGCGTGACCTCGGCTCACTGCAGACTCCGCCTCCAACAGTCACAGAGAGATTGTGCAACTGGCCCAAGCACACACAGTAACAGAGCTTACTTTTTGACCAAAAAAGGCCAAATTCTCAACCACCACACTGTGGAGCCTCTGTACATTATAGAAGCAATAACTGAACCTCAGGAACTCTGTGGACGTGCTTTGCAATTTGCATGTAGTTTCAAGCACACATTATACCTTTTATTCTGTTAACTTCCTAAGTCTTTTTAATGAGTAGCAAAAAAGCACACTTTAGCATTATCAAGTTAATCAAAACATCTAATAGGTGACATGCTTATTTTTTCATGAGTTCTAATTGCATTTTCAAGTTAAGATCACTAACTTATTCCCAAGTGCTCGGTCTAATGTTCTGAATCACAGGAATATAGATGCATTATTCACCAATATTGTTTTCTTTTTTAAATAAGGTATTTTTTCATGGTAGAATCATCATATAAATTCAAAAAGGTAGACAAAAGAGAGACACAGTGTCACTGTTACCAAGCGCCAGGACAGACATCAGTAAGGCACCAGCAGTCATTTTTAGTGGTCAAATGCCAAACATGGTAAGATACCAGAGTATTTTTCACATGACATCCAAAAACATATTCTCTGGTGTTGTGGGGGAGCAGAAAAAGAACACTTTCTTTTCATTTTACAGTATATCACAAACCTGTTCCACGTCATTATTCCTCTAAAAACCCAATTTAATTTTGGAGTAATATTCTGTTTTATTCATATGCTGTAATTTAGTTAATCAATCTTGTATTTTTGAACATTTAGGTTTTTTCCAATTTTCATCATTATAAAAAATGCTGTAATTAACATCCTTATTTGTGCATGTCCACATCATTATAAAAAATGCTGTAATTAACATCCTTATTTGTGCATGTCCACATTTCTTTTTATGAAAATTCAGAGAAAGGAAATGTCTGGACCAAATGGCACGTACAATATTAACACTTTTGTTATGTGGTTTCATATTCTGCAGAAATATGACTCCCACTTCTGCATTGTACAAGAGATCTCATAGCCCTAAACATTTGCTTTCATAGATAATTAATTTTCTGTTTTTTAGAAATCTTTTATCTCTTTGGTTATAGAAAAAGAGAATCTCTTTTTAATTTTATTTTTTAAATTACTAGTCAGGTTGAATTTTTCTTGTTCCTAGGTCATTAACAGTTTTTATTTTGGCAATTGTCTACAGCCCATTTTTCTACTGTGTTCATTTTCTATTGAATTGTGGGATTTATCTTGTAAAAAGCATATTAAGCCTTTTTCATACTTTACACAAGAGATCACATATACTTACTTTACCTTAAAATAACATTTTCTTATTTTCATGTAAAAGCAATATGTTTGAAAAGAAAAATAATATGTAATAATATACAATATATAAGGTATAATCATAGTAAACAATAATAAAAATGAAAAAACACCAACCAGTGGTAATTAACATTAACATCATAATAAATATTCTTCCAGCCTTTTTCAGATAGATAGGTAGGTAGGTAGGTTGGTAGGTAAATAGATAGATGCTAGATAGATAGATAATTTAAACAAAAACAAGATCATATTGTTACATTACTTCAAGCCTTGCTTTTATCACTTAATATATCTTAAATATCTTCTACATGAACAAGTATGCATATGCAACATTAATTTTGAAGGTTGAATAGTATTATACAGATTTATCATAATTCACATAACTATTATTCTACTGTTAGACATTTGGTTTATTTCTATTTTCCATTATAAAATACAATGTTTTGATCATCCTGTTGCTAAATTTTGAAAGCATTTAAGTGATTTCTTTATCTATAAATCCTAGAAGTGAAATTTCTAAATCAAAGGATAAATGCACTTTCAATACTTTTTAATGTATTAAAAAATTGCCTTCCTGAATTATTTTATTAATATGTACCTCTCCTAGTCAGATCAGAGAGCCCATTTATTTCAACCTCACCAATACTCAGTATAACATTTTAATCATTGCCAATATAATAGCTAATAGCTTTAAGTTATTTCATAGCTTACGCTTACATTTCTTTAAATACTAATGAAATTGAACATTTTGTAATGTTTTGAGGATACTTGATTGGTGATTTCCCTCCTACTATTATTTTCCTATTGGGTATATATTTTTCTTGTTGCTTTGTAAGAGCACTTTACATATTAAGGAGTTAAATTTTGTGATACAATGTTTCAACTACTTTTATCATGTTAAAAATATAGACTTCTATTTATCTTTTATTATAGGTTTTATCAATCAGAAAAGAACATTGACTTTTCTGTCCATTCGGATAATTGTGGCTTTTTTCCCTAATTGATTTGTTAATATGTACAATTGTATGCATTTATTTCCTAATACAGAGATATCCTTGTCTTCTAGGAATAAACTTTTTGGGTGAATCACATCAATCTTTTACTTAACTACCAAATTTATTAACATATATTTGCATCAGTGTTAATAAGTTCATAAAATTAAAAGTTTATCATTTTCTTCTCTGTTAGAGTTTTGTATTGGCATTAGCATTTGTATTAACATCGTATTAGGAAAAACTCAGGAGTTTTTCTCTATAATCTTGGTTAGTTTATTTTTAAATAATTGTTATTTATGAAAGTAATATGTAAAAATGTTGTTTAAAAAAACTCACAAGAGGGTACAAATAAAAAAAATAAATAAAAGTTCCTTTCTTCCTTTTTATCTCTAGTCCCAGCCTAAGTGCTAACCACTTCACCCATTTGTAGTGTTAGTTCTTCTGGTGATTACCAGTGCAATTCTAACAAATAGATTTGCATTTCTCCTTCTGAATTGATCAATTTTTTAAAAATATGCAGCACTCTTACTCAAACTCCCTTTTCTTTTCCTGAGATATGTTAACTTCTAATATTATATTATTTATCATAACTTTCACAAATATTTCTAAATAGAGGTTACCTACTGATTCTGGATTATGCTAGATAAAATTAGAGCTTCAAATTTCCCTCCGTCACTTCTCCCTGCCCTCTACTCTCACCGTCAGTCAACTATACACCTATTTCTATGCTGTCAACTATATGTTCATTTCTATGAATCTGCAATATTTGCATTTTGTTCTGCAACAAATGAAGATTTAGGTGCTTTGACTAGGTTGATTCTAAACATCAAAAAACAAAAATAAAATATCTGCAATTATGTGGTCATGTATGCATTGCCAAATAATGGTATTTCATTATTTTGATAAATTTGATATACATTAATTATTTTCTCTATTTTATGGAGAGAATATTTAAAAAATCACAAAAGTTTTACATTCACTTCTCTTCCTGACATTGTTTTATTGTTCCTGTTTCTGCTGCCTCTCTTCTTTCATGCCTTTTTTTTCTGAAAATTATTTTGATTTTTTTTTATTTACCACACATAATTACAAATGAAGAGTTTGCTCTGGTTAGTACTGGTAGCAGGAGTGGGGTCCCTATGCTGTTTTGTTGGTATATTCACCCAGCGTGACCTCTTTTCCATAGGATGGCTACCTCTGGGCTCTGATTATGTGGCTCATGGGGAAGTATATGCAGCCAGAGTCAGAACCCCCACAGTTCCAAAGTGATGAAAGACTGTGCTCTGAGATACAATATTTTGACGTATTTCACTACCAGGGAGAGCTACTTGCTATTCTTTCACTGTTTCCCTTACCCGAAAGAGTATGATGTTCTCCCCATTTTCTGTATTGCCTCCCACCCAGGACCCTTCAAACTCACACCAAGGACCTTTCTCAGGCAAACTGATCTATTCAGATAGCAGTTCACAGGAATAGACATGAGGCCTCTTGGTCCACCTGCTCTATACACAATCTTCTAGTCGACCATCCTGATTGACAACCCACAGCCCATCCCTGTCTCAGTATTTGCTGACTCAGAGCATGAAGACTTTATACATGTGAAATCACATCTCCCCTCCCCTGACGCTTGGCTTGTGTGTATTGCAAAAGCTGCAATTTACTTTTTCCTGCACCTTGTCTTATCCATGGATAAGAACACTAAGATACTTTCCACTTTTCGAATATTTGTCAAAGTGATGGCACTTGGATTGGTTTCAGCATGTACATAGATTGATTCTTATTCATATACATTTACTGTCATATTGGTGAAATCTTGAGGGGAAAAGAAAAGGTTCTGACTACCATGTTCATCAAGAGACCTCTCTGGAATAGTTGAAATAGTTTAGGAGTTACCGGTTCACTCCTTCTTTGTCTTGTTTGTCTCCAGACTTCTTTTTTCCCTCTTTCTGTTTCTTAATGTTGGAACAACCCACACCTCGATCCTTGGATGACATCTCCCTTTTTTCTGTATTCATCCCTAGTGATCTCTTCTGGTTGCAAGGCTATAAATGCCACCTGTATGCTGAGATTTTTTTTTTAATTTTTAGCTCAAACCTCTCTCCTCAACTTTACACTCACATTTCTAACTGTATGTTATGGATGATAACTTTAGATTCTCCTCCCCAGGACTAGGCTTTCTGCTTGATCTAGGAGCAAAGCTGAAAACTATGGAGGTTGGTGTTGCCTTCATACCAAGGAAGAGTCTCAGAGCCTCTCCAGTGCAAATGCACACTTGCAGTGTCCTAGTGCTGGTGACTTATGTACTTATTCTAAAGAGGGTAGATTGTGTCCATTTTAATAGCTTTCAATACCCTCGCCCATTCCCATTACAGCTGTAGAAATTCCCCAGCTGCAAATGGGTTGCATTTATCTGTTACCCATTCCTGATTTGCAGCATGATTGGCTGTTTCCTTTTCTGCATGGTCTATGTGTCACTCCATGAGAATTTGGGAGAGGAAAACTCGATATGGTGCTCATTCCATCATTTTAACCAAGTGTTCTTTATTATGAAGAGGCCGTATCTCTGTTACAGTGGAGTCAAAGCTTTATAGCAAGCGTATTTCTGGTAACTATTCTTTTACTTGTTTCAGATCTATTTAAGTAGCACAGCCAGCAAGACAGAACACTTACAAGCCTTTATTTTGGTATAGATCACCAGAGAAACCACTCACCACTCGCACATGGCCTTCGGTACTGGGTCATCACATATTGGAAGGTCAGAAACTACATCAACAGGAAAGACCCATAGGTGTGGGGGCCTGATGTATTTGCCAGTACATTTCTTATCATTATAAACAAAGACTTATGTGTCTAGATGTTTACCTTGCCTTCTAAGAGGTCATATCATCTGAATGAAGCAAAATCAAGGTAAGCCTTTATGTGTAAGCTGTTACATGTCTTCTTTATAGAATCCCTCTTAATTAAAAACTTCTAAGAGATTCAACAGGGTTAGTTTTTCTTACAACCTTCATCATCAGACCTGTAATTATGCAACTGGCCAGCACTGCTCTTCCAAACCACAGTCTCTGGAAAGTACACACCGTATATAGAATTTTGCCCATAAGAAGAGAAACCACCTGTAGTATCTAAGGTTATGTCAGAGAGATGTTAACCACAAAAAAATCCAGACTTAGATACACACTATCATTTTCTGGGTGTGTTCTTTACCCTTTAGAGCTGTGATTAAAATTAGAAGTGTTGGCATGACACTGCTTTCTGACTTTCATTTTTAGCCATGTTAGTGTTGCTCCTTCTTATTTCAATTGATGTTTTACTCAAGTATGGACGAAACATAATTTAAAGTCACCTCCACTTCTGCTATCTTGATTTTTAAAATTATTGGGATGCATTATATTTAAGAATCTTAAGAAAGTCCATTAGTATTATGTATTTATCTTCTCTTCACTTAAGTCACTTTCTGACTCAGATCACCTTCTCAGGAGACTCTCAGCATCATTATGTCTGACATCACTCAGTTGCCTTGTTTATGGCAACCTAAAAAAGCAGCCGCCCTAATTTCAGCCCATTCCCAGAGTACCCTCACAAGTGACAGGCAATAAGGAATAAACTGATCGAAGATGAGAGAAAGACTTACAGAGGAGTGACACTGAGAGAGCAAAAAAACCACAAATAAATTTCATTTCTAAGAACAAAGCAAAGATGACCAGGAAATGCCTCAGGAAACACTTGGTTTTTTTTTTGGAGGAAGAGGGTATGATATTCCTTTTTCCCCCCCCCCCAACTTTCATTCTAGATTCAGGGAGTACATGGGCGAGTATGTTATGTGGACATATTGTGTAATGCTGATGTTTGCAGTACAACTAAACCTGTCACCCAGGTTGTGAGCATAGTACCCAATAGATAGCTTTTCAACCCTTGCCTCCCTTCTTCAAAGACCTGCCCCTTCTTCTATTCCCCAGTGTCTTCTGTTCCCATCTATATGTCCATGTGTACTCAATGTTTAACTCTCACTTATACTTGAGGACCTTTAGTATTTACTTTTCTGTTTCTGTGTCCATTTTGCTGCAAAGGACATGATTTTGTTCTTTTATGACTGCACAGTATTCCATGGTGTATATGTATCACATTTACTTTATCCAATCAGCCATTGATAGGCAACTGTGTTGATTCCATGTCATTGCTATTGTGGATAGTGCTGCAATGAACATATGGGTACAATGTGTCTTTTGGTAGAATGATTGATTTTTCCTTTAAGTATACCAAAGGAAATGGGATTGCTGTATCAAATGGTAGATCAACTCTCATTCATTTCTCATCGATTTCTCAAATAATTTCTCAAATCTCGCACTGTTGCCTGGGCTGGAGCACAGTACAGTGATCTCGGCTCACCACAACTCCACCTCCCAGGTTCAAGCAATTAGGAGACACAATTTTTAAGACATTTTAAAATAATAAACCCCAAATATTTTAGGGAAAACATCTTTATCTCTGTTTCTATAACTGTCAAACTGTTTCTAATAAGCTTTACAAAGCTATATGAAACTAGTTTTTAATTTTTGTATACTAGAGACAATTTTGGAAGAAAGTAGGCATCTACTCATCCAATTTCAGAGAACTCTGAGAAAGTTTAGTTATTCTTATGAAAGATCTATTTTTTTATTGCAGTAACTGTGAATTTAGCTGGCACTTGCCCAAACTTAGCGTTAACAGGTAATTCATTACATTTATAACATAACCAACAAGATGACTCCAGAAAAACACAGCCCTAAAGGAAAAACCATTAATTCTTTGAGATAAATATTCTACAATTAGATTCTACACTTCAAAAATCTACACTTAGATTTTTTTTCTAAGATTGTTGTTTGTTATTTACTAACCTAACAACTTTCCATTAACAATAAATTTAGAATTTTATATTTAAATATCAACATGTGCATTATTTTGGTGATGACATAATAAATCATTAGGTGTTGCATACTTGTTATCAAGTGTATATAGATGTTGCATAAGTGTTATCAAGACAGGCAGCAGATGGAGTATATAGATGCTGCATAAGTGTTATTAAGACAGGCAGCAGCCCTGAGTCCATATATTTCAACACTCCATCTGCTGCCTGTCAAATCCTAGCAATTTACTTAATCCTTTTGTGCTCAATTTTCCTCATTTATGAAACGAGAATAAGAATAGCACCAAGCTCATAGGTTATTGGAAAGATTAAATGATTTAATATGTAGAAAAGGCTTAGAAAGGTACCTAATACACAGTAAATACTACCAAGGATTTTGCTAATATAATTGTGTCTAATTTTTTGCAATTATATAGAAAACTGGCATACTATAGCTAAATCACTACACAGATCTTTTTACTATTTCCTACAGATACAGTAATAGAACTAACATAATTAGGTCAGATGCAATAAACCTTTTTAGGAATTTTAATATATGTTACAAAATTACCCTCCAGAAATCTTGCAACAATTTACACAACCAATAGCCATGTTTGAAAGTGCCTACTTCTGATACTTCAGCTAATTTAGCATATCATCAAATTTAATTCTTAGCCAGTTTGATAACTGAGAAGCTTTAGCTCCCTGCTTACATTTGATTTTTCTTTTAAATTCTTGCAAATATTGTTTGTTTTTCAGAATTTTTACTAGCTTTTTTGGGGCATTTTGTGAATTGTCAAGTATGTTCTGCTGTTTGTCTTCTACTGATTGTCCTCCACATGGAACAGTCTAGTTTTTCTTGGGAATCCTGTTAGAATGTATGTTCTAGATCTGCCCTTCATATTTATTTATCTTTAGTTTCATTGTGTAAATTTTGTATCAATTTCTTCTGAGATAGGTAAATGTCTTAATCTGATTTTGTAATTCATTACATCTCCTATCTGCTTTTTACTGTTTTCATTGCATTATTTTTTATTTAATTATTTTAAATAATAATACATTCACTTGGGTCAGCATTCGAAGACATAAAGATCTACACAGTAGACTTCTACTTATAGGAAGAGGGGGCGGATGTGCTTTTTCCTCTTCCTTCCACTAAATACAACTAAAAACTCAAACATCATATAGAAAACCAATATAAGACTATGAAAGGTGGAGAGAAGTAGACAGTCCATCTAGGAAGAAGACAGAGTCAAGGAATGATATTCTGGTGAGCTCTCTAGGTTTTGTTTGGGCCTCAGTTATCTCAGACTTGAAGTTTAAGGAGCCAGCAACACAGAAACGCCAGTGGGCATATACCAGAAACACAAACAAAAACAAAACAAACAAAAAAATGCCCCAACTAAAGCCTGCTATCTTTAGACAAAACACCAGGAAAAGGGCACCTAGCAAGACAGAAACCTTTTATAAGATAATTGCTCTCTTCTAGCCAAATACTACACACACACACACACACACACACACACACACACACAAAAACAAACAAACAAAAAAAAAAAAACCGGCCTCACCTTCACCCACGCCAGCAAAGACCGAGTGGGGATCCTAGACTTCTCCCTCACCAGGTGTAATAAGGGGCTCAAACTTCCCACAGGTGTGAGTCAGAAGAGTCCTCTTCCACAACTCAGACTTTCATGCCTGAGCTCTAAATACGTGTAGAGGAAATATTTAAGGCAATGCATTATAAACATAGGAAGCTAAAGCGATATAAAAGGAGGTCCTTTCTACGCTTTGTTTGAACTGGTAAAATGTCGACACTAGTAACTGTGATAAGTTACATACATACTGTATAATGCCATATAATGGAATCCCTAGAGCAACCATAACAAAAAGATAAGATATACTTCAAGATATACAAAAAGATATACTTCAAAACACTATTGGCCGGGCGTGGTGGCTCACACCTGTAATTTCAGCACTTTGGGAGGCCGAGGCAGGTGGATCACCTGAGGTTAGGAGTTCAATACCAACCTGGCCAACATGGCAAAACTCTGTCTCTACTAAAAATACAAAAATCAGCTGGGTGTGGTGGTGCATGCCTCCCAGATACCTGGGAGGCTGAGGCAGGAGAAAAGCTTGAACTCAGGAGGCAGAAGTTGCAATGAGCCAAGATCATACCAGTGCACTCCAGCCTGGGTGACAGAGCAAGACCGCATCTCAAAAACAAACAAACAAAACCCACTATAGAAATATCAAGACTGAATTCTAAGAAATGTTCAAATAACCCACAGGAAGGCAAGAACAAGAAAACAGGAAAGAAAAAAAACCACACACACACAGAGCAAATAAAAAGCAACAAATAAAATGGCAGACTTAAGCCTCGACATAGTAATAATTACATTAAGTATAATTATCATAGAATTTTCAATGTTTAGGTGGGCTTCCAGTCCAAGATGCAGAGAGCGCATGTGTTTGTCTCACCACCTGGGGTCTCAATGGACTACAGATTTGGATAAATTTCTGCAAGATGGAAAACACATGGTATCATGCTAACAGACAAAACGCACAGTAAACAAAAGAGTGATACAATAGAGATAGAAACCATCTGTTTGGTTCTACCCTTGAGAGGCTAATTAGAGACTATTTCACTAGCTCTACTAACTAAAATACTATCACCTGGCAGGAAGCAGTGGGGGTTGCGGGGAGGGGCGGTGGTGAACTCCAAATAGATGATTACATTTCTGGTGTCAGTGCCTGGGCCATACCCCTCACTCCTAACAACAATTCTTTTTCTCAGTTTCCTTCCTTAAAATCCTCCATTAATTTTGTATTCATTCATTTGACCAATACTTAGTGATTAGCTACTAAATGCTAGGCACTGTCACAGATGCTGGGGAAATACCAGTGAACAAGATAGACAAGGCTGATTTGGGGGAGTTTTAATTCTACTAACAAACAAATAATATGAAAACAAAAATATAAACAGATCATTTTAAATAGTAGTGAGTTCTATGAAGGCAGAGACATTACAGGAATTGGTGCATATCCTTCCACCTGCTCATCACAAATAAATTTATTAGTAATTGCACTGCTACAACATTCCAAAGGCTGTTGAAATTCCACCTCTCCAAGGGCTGGAGTTCTCATTGCTATCAGCAAATGATCTTACTCCAGAATCCCAACCTTAGGGTATGCTTCCTAGGACTACTCTTAGAATACAGGGTTAGGTCATGTATTAGTCCATTCTCATGCTGCTAATAAAGACATACCCAAGGCTGGGTAATTTATAAAGGAAAGAGATTTAATTGACTCACCGTTCCGCACTGCTGGGGAGGCTTGAGGAAACTTACAAACATGGCAGAGGGGAAGCAAGCATGTCCTTCTTCACATGGTGGCAACAAGAAGTACTGAGCAAAAGGGGAAAAGACCACACCATCAGATCTCATGAGGACTCATTCACTACCAGGAGAACAGTGTGGAAGTAACTGCCCCCATGATTCAATTACCTCCCACCAGGTCTCTCCCACAACACATGGAGATTATGGGAACTACAATTCAAGATGAGATTTGGATAGCGACAGAGCCAAACCATATCAGATCAGGTTCTCAAAAAGCCAAGCCTAAGGTAAGGATTCCTGTGCAAGTGGTTTATGGAGAGAGTGCTCTCTGAGGAAATGCCTCTGGGAGTGATAGAAGTAGGTTTGTTTAGTGAAGGAGCTGGGCAAAGGTGTGTTATCAGCTGAAGTGTGACCTCAGCTTGCACTCACAGAGAGCTCTGGAGTATGAGTTATACCACAAAGATTGTCCTACCCAGAGGCAAAGGAGATTGAACTGTTATACTTCTGCTTTGGCCTTTGGATATGAGCCACCCCAGGGCAAGGGCCAGAGGTGGGTAACCTCTCAGGCATCTTCACATGAGACAGCTCCTGTCATTCAAAGGCAATCCTCTCAAGAAGGGTTTCTTAACTTCCCAACTTTCAATCTGGGAAGATTTATTATTGTCTAGCTTATTTTTATAGAAACCGTCATTTTATTAAATAATAGTGACACACTAGCCTTATATGTTGAAGACCTCCCTTAAAACTGCTGACAGATGTGGCATAAATCATTGTAACAAAATCAATTCTTTTTGGTTGGTCCAAGATTCCATTTTCCTTCTTGTTGAAGAAGCAAGTGAACTTTAAAGGAAAGAGCTAACTTTCCAAATTCAACCTGAGCTAGATACAAAATAAATAAAATAGAAGCTGCCCATTCTACCTTTTTTATGCAATAATAACAATAGTCCACTAATTAAGTCTTCCCTTCAAAAAAGATACTACTGATTACCAGTAATAAAATATGTGTGCCAGGTGCAGTGGCTCATGCCTATAATCCCAGCACTTTGGGATACCAAGGCAGAAGGATCACTTGAACCCAGGAGTTCGATACTGGCCTGGGCAACATAGTAGGACCCTATCACTACAAAAAAATTTTTTTCATTAAAAATTAGCTGGGCATGGTGGTGTGCACCTGGAGTCCCAGCTACTCTGGAGACTGAAGCAGAGAGATACCTTGAGCCCAGGAGGTCAAGTCTGCAGTAAGCCATGATCATGCCCCTGCACTCCAGTCTGGGTTACAGTGAGACCCTGTCTCAAAAAAGAAAAAAGATTTTTCCCAGGGTTTTAGAGTTCTCAGAGTGTCACAAGTGCTGAGAACAGACAAGGAAAGAGGAAGAAAAAGTACAGAGAAACAATTTTCTATCCCCTTTAGTATTTACAAACTATAGTGTGTCCCTTATTTCTTTCATTGTTATAATCTGGTTTCTTGGCATTTAAGAAGGAACTGAGATTTTTCTGTAACTTTGATGAAGAACATTCCCGGAGGCCAATGTCTCTATGTGCTGGAAACCAGAAAGGGGAAATGTCCCAGCTAGAGTCTGGTAAACCATAATTCTTCCTATTGTCAAAGGATTTCACATCTTTGCTCACACATGGGAAAGTTCTCAAAGTAGATTTGACAATATTTCACAAATGCCACAAAAGGACCATGCTCAGCAAAGACAATTCCAGGCTTGGCACTAAACAATGTAATCTATCAACTGGCACCAGTGAGTCTCACTTGGTCTGAATGATCCACAGCACAGACCAGTACCACTCTTAGACTTGGGCAAGAGGAGACTAACTTGGGCACTGTTATTAAGAGGATTTCACTCTGGTCTTTCTCCAGGCACCATCCTTCTCATGGGGTGAGGGTCCCAGGGGTCAAAGGGCTATGCCTACCTAGAACCTGACTCCCTTCTTTTAAACCATATTTCAGATATGAGGGACCCCAGAATTTCAGCTCTGGCACTGGCCCTTTTCTGAGTCCCTCTACCGTAGAGTGGACAGTGCCTCTGGCAGTCAAATCTTTAGGCTGGGGGTTGTCCAAGGAGCAGCCATTGTAAGAATAATGAACACAGATGTGTGTGCAAGACCCTTCATGTATTGGGCAAACTCAGGGGTGGGAAAAGAGAGTAGAAGGGCTGTGATCCAGGGCCTAGCTTTTCCCACACGACCATACTTCAGCAAGACCTCTGAAGAGTCCTAAAACTCTCCATATAAAGAGTATTCAGTTTAGGTAATAATTGAGTTATTATGTGGCATGCACAGTCAGGACTGGCAGGCACTATTCTCAGTATCATATATGTATATACAAATATATATATTATATGAATTACAATATATTATATATAAATATATTCACTTAATTTTCACAATAACCTTATGGGAAATATGCTTACAGGGAGATTAAATAACCTGCACCAGGCCACACAGTGAGTGGTGGGCCCAAGATTTGATCCCATGCAGCCTGGTTCCAAAATGTGTACTCCTATTTCACCATTAAAATTCAATTTTGCATCCCTTTGTGAATTCTAGATTAGATAAATTTGACGTGTATCACAATCTTCCTTGGAATTTGCTTTGTAAAAGCAAACAAACAAACAAAAAAACAACATGATTTTCTTGGAGAAGGCGACTTGCTTAGTTAAAACAACAGGGTGGATCCGGTGCTATATAGAGCAGCTTGCTGCAAGAACACGCAGCGAAGGGAACTTAAGCCAGACCATGGAGTCAAGGGGCACTTCCAGAGGAAGACAGTTTCTGAAATAAGTCTTAAAAGATAGGTCCAAGGTAGGCAAGCAAATAAGATGAGAGCAGGACAATCTATTCCAGCCTCTAGTAGGAGAACAAAAACAAATAGGAAGGAGGGCTCTTTATTTTTTTTTCATGGATGGGATTTTATTAAAATTGTACATAGATCTCAAATTTAAAGTTAAAAATGAGCATTTTTTTCTACTACCAAAATAGTTATTTTAAAAATAACTTGGAAGCCGGGCGCAGTGGCTCACACCTGTAATCCCAGCACTTTGGGAGGCTGAGGTGGGCGAATCACGAGGTCAGGAGTTTGAGACACTCTGGCCAACATGGTGAAACCCCGTCTCTACTTTAAAAAAGAAACAAAAATTAGTCAGCACAGTGGCGGGTGCCTGTAATCCCAACTACTCTGGGGGCGGAGGCAGGAGAATCGCTTGAACCCGGGAGGCGGAGTTTGCAGTGAGCCAAGATCACGTCACTGTACTCTAGCCTGGGCGACAGAGCAAGACTCTGTCTCAAAAAACAAAACAAAACCTCAGAAAACTTTAACACAACTTGGTTATATATTAAACATTCACCTAAAATCTCAATCATTTCTCTCCCATCTCTCTCTGCTAGAATCTTGGAGGGCCCTTTAATTATAAGTAATTCACTGCAAAACACTTTCAAGACAAGAGTGAGGGGAAGGTGAAGAGGGCAGAGCTGAAGTGTTTATTATATCTCTAAGTCCATTGCCTTCAACCTAAAAGCTGCCTCTGAAAATTTATTCAGAGGAAATGAAAAAACTGTGTCACTTCTCTGAAAATTCATGTTTTTTTAATATTCAGGGAAAGATTTACAGAAACTTAATTGTGTATAACTTACCTTGTGAGCAAGAAAAATGACTCTCAAAGATGATAAAAATCAGTAGTTGTCGAGAGTATGATCTTTTGATTCAAAGTAGAAATTCACTTTTATTATTAATCTTTATTGGGCCTACTCACTCCTGCCAGAGTGGGTCATGCAAAGACTCTGGGGTCTTAAGCAGAGTACAGTATTTGGTAAGAATGTTCTAGGGTTTGGTTTACACTGACCACTACTGAGATGCCCATTGCAAGTATATGTAGTCATTTGAAGTTTGGGACTTCTGCCACACTTGGACATTCAAATCATTACAGAGTCAGTCTAGGAACTCCTGTGCCTACAGTTTGGTCTCCTTAGGTGCTCTAAGCAACCATTTGCCCTGGGAGTCATGCCATTTCACCAGGACACCTAGAGAGTGGGTTTCCATCACCACTGGAACCCAAAGACCTGTCTCCTCAGCCTTAGAGAAGCTTCTCCATTCTCTTGCTACTTTTTTATCCTGCTTGTTTAAAAAAGGCATTTTTCTCTCCCTCCTTTCCCTTTTGAGACATTTAACATTTTCTCTCCAATTGCTTTTGGCTTTTCCAAATGCCAGAAAGAAAGCTTGTATTCAAGCAACTCAGGCTTTAGGCACTGAAAAAACATCCATAGCAAAGGAACAAAGGCCTTACAGGCCAGGCATGGTGGCTCATGCCTGTAATCCCAGCACTTTGGAAGGCCGAGGCGGGTAGATCATGAGGTCAGGAGATCAAGACCATCCTGGCCAACATGGTGAAACCCCGTCTTTATTAAAAATACAAAAATTAGCTGGGCGTGGTGGTGCACACCTGTAGTAACAGCTACTTGGGAGGCTGAGGCAGGAGATTCGCTTGAACCCAGGAGGCACAGGTTGCAATGGGCAGAGATTGCACCTCTGCACTCCAGCCTGGTGACAGAGCAAGACTCCATTTAGGGGGAAAAATAAAAAATAAAAATAAATAAATAAATAAATAAATAAATAAACCTGGGAACAAATTCCAGAAGGACAAGCATCTCAAATATCTCTGTTTTCCAGCAGCAAAAAAAATAATAACAATTCAACAAATGATTATATAGGATATTTGAATTGTTATACATTTTGCATCAATATAAATAACACTATAAAAATTCTTCTTTGGTATTTGTATTCTTGGGATACATTCAAATAGTAGAAGCACAATATATCATTTGAGGTGCCTGCTTACTTAAGCAAATGTAAGGTGAGGTCATTAATGTCATGACTGAAAGACAAAAGAGAAGCTTTTTGTCAATTGCTGGAGTCCACTTTTCCCATGAACACCTTGTTACACTCTGAAGGTGAGACAGAATAATTTTCAGGAAGCCATTGGTTTCATGGAGGAAACTCAACTCCTCATGCCTAAGATTCAAAGTTAGAAGGACTCATCAGAATGGATTGAGATGATCTCGTGCAAGTTCCTCTAGCAAGAAAGCAAGCAAAGCCCCCCAGAAACACTCACCAGAAGGGAAAGAAAGTTTGGGATGGTACTGGAACTCAACACAAGGTATGAAAATTGGGAAGGGAGGTTGGTTCTGTAGCAGCGTGAAGCTAAAGTAAGAAGCCCCTCTGGACCAGTGACTTACAGAAAGTCTTGCTAGCCTAAGCCCTTGCCAAAGCACGGACGTGAGATTGGACTAGATAAGAGATCACTGCACAGTGGATAAGCATCCAAGCATCCACCAGTCTGCATAGACCAGGTCTCCAGCAGCAACAGTGTTGTGGGCAGTAACTACAGCAGTAGAGCTGATGGACTGATTCCTCCTTCCAGTTCCTTGTCTCCTCTGGGATGTTGAAGCACAGCTAGTCTTTTTTGCCTGGGGTCCTTGGGTAATTGAGGATATAGAAGGAGAGAACACAAGAGGAGGAATTGGTGGGTGTTTGAAGTAGTAATTGAAAAAATTAGACATGTGAACATGCTTGTGTCCCAAGCTGGAAAAACAGGTCAATAAATACATATACTATCAGAGTCACAGATTTATTTACAACCAGAGAAAAGACAGAAAATCATAGCTTCTTTGTTGCTTCTTCAAGTAATCTTACCTGCTGTGTAGAAAGGATATCTTTGAGTTTACTACAGTAAATTTGGTCCACCAACTTTATTTAAGCAGCCCTTGTAGAAACTCAGTCATCTCATACAAAATTCTGTGGCTCTCAGATTTTTAGATGGAGTGACCCATCCTCCTTCTTCAGGATGGGATATGGGCAGTGGCAAAATGATTACCTGACCTTATGAAAGCAACAAAGAGGACCCAACATTACATGCAGTGCCTCTGGATCCTTGCTGGTCTTACAGCAGAAATCTTGTCTGTGTGTCTCCTTGACTGACCACTGAGGCATAGGCTACTATTCACAAACTAGTATGTATGACCAGAGACCATGGTCAAAGCCATTTGGCCCTGTCCCAAAGTCTCTACCTCCTAACCAAAGTGTACAAAAAATAAATATAGTTCAGTTGAAAATAGCTGAAATATTGAGGGATATTTAGGGTACAAGAGTACTCACAGCAGTATTGCAATTACAATGTGTATATGAAGGCCTTATTGACTTGATTTACATATTTTTCTTCTTTCAATATGTTCTAGTTAGTTGAAGTTAACAGATTCCCAAACAATCCAAAATATTTTTTTAAAGTACTAGGAATTATAATTATATACCTTTCATGAATGAATGGTCAAACAAAATTCCTGCCAGAGATAAGTTTTCCAGTGTTCTGACAAAAGGGCCTGCTATCAAGTATGTGTTGAGAGCCATTACAATGATATTGTGTATATCAACATTTTTTTTTTTCAATTCTCCAAAGTCAGAAAAATGGAGAAGCCTCCCACCAAAACTTCAAGAGAAAGGGATGAAAGAGTTGCTCACCCTCCCTAAACTTTAAATTCAAAGAAGGGGGCAACTAAATTGGGGCTTTGTGTTGTTGGACAACCCCTGGCTGTGGACCAGCAGTGCAGGATGGGCAATTTGCCTAAGCAGTTGTGAGCCTGGAATCTCTTGGGCAGAATCATTGCTTGAGAATAGTTTATCTCCAGGAAATTTCTTTGCTGGGGGCAACTGGGAGGGAGAAGGGTGGGGGGCAGAAAGGTCTACTTTACTTGAGATGTTTCTCAGCAGATAAGTTTCCAAAAAATCGTCATTCATATCTAAATATGTCTTCTAGAGAGATTAAACAAGGTTCTAAGAGCTGTAGAACAGGTTTAGAAGAAAGTGTTCAGTTAAAGTTAGGCTTAACCTATAATTCCTACAGGCAATTTGCTCCTGGAATAGTCAGCACCAAAATCCCATAGGGGGATTTTATGGATGTGTACCTTTTGAACAGAAATCTTTAGAATTAATTCTTTTTTGTGTTAAAAAGGAAAACATGAATAGTAAGATGCTATGATATAAAATGGATGATGTTAAATATAAATTGATTTACCTATATTCCTTAACTTGAAGATGTAGTGCTTGGTAATCTTAATTTGGGAGGGGTTTATTGTGAGGTTTTACATTTTAGATAAGCTTCCAATTCAAGATGGAAGAGGAAACACATGTGTTTGCCTCAATACCTGTGGCCTCAGTAGACTACAGATTGAAAACATATGTGGAATATGGAAAGCAGATGGGGTCAGGCTGACAGATAACAGAGCATAGGAAACAAGAGAACGAGGCAGTAGAAGCCATTCTTCATGGCTGAACCGTCGAGAGGCTTCTGGCTAGGCAGAGGCAGGCGTAGAGAGTAGAAAGGGAAACAGAAAGAGAAGTCACCTTCAGCCACTAGAATGGCTGCTCCGCTCAGCCAGCATCTCTGTTCTAGGCCCCTGACCATATAGAGTAATGGGTGGCACCAACATTTAACCAAAGTAGAAGCTATTCTCTAAAATAGTAAATCATTTATCTGGGTAGGATTATAGTTACCCTTGACGATCCAGGTACTTCAGAGAACTTTGCAGGCTTTAGTTTAGAGAGCAAAAGTGATGAGCAAATAGCCAAATGCCAAAATGAGGATTCAGGGGAGAGGCCTATTGAAGGAAAAATCTATAGAGAAAGCTCACAGCTGTGCCTGAGTTTCACCAACCCATTCCTTCACGAAAGGAAGAGAGACTCAAGCATTAGCAGAAAGCCAAGACAAATCACACCACCAATGAGAGGAACCAAATGAGCACATTACAAAAATAATAATGACCCCTGAGGAAAAAGCAATTTTTCATAGAACTGAGAAGATCTAAGGAAAAAATTCTAATTTGTATTCTCAGGGAAGTTTGAGAGGATATTGAGATATTGCATCCAAAACTATAAAAACAGATTGCTATAGAAAAGGAGAAAAAATTAAGATTTTTTTAAAGTGTAAGTATTTTAGCTAAAAGAGAAAAGTCAATATAAGAATATATGGTTGTCAGCTGGGGTGGCCATGGGAATGCTTGAGTCACCACTTCCCCAACCACAGGCAGTGCAGCTTACAGCTCCCTGTGCTTAAAGAGAGGAGAGAATAGAGTCAAGAAAAGTTTGTCTTGCAACTTGGATATCAACTCAGCCACAGCAGGATAGGGCACTGGTCAGAGTCCTTGAGGCCCCCATTTCAGGCCCTAACTCCTGACAACATTTCTGGACACACCTTGGGCCAGAAGGGAAAACGTTTCCTTGAAGGGAAGCACCCATCCTTGGCAGGATTCATCACCTGCTGACTAAAGAGCCCTTGGTCCCTGAATAATCAGCAGTGGCAGCTCGGCAATACTTGCTATGAGCCTTGGATGAGTCTCAGAGCCCTGCTGGCTTCAGGTGTGACCAAGCACATTCTCAGCTGAGATGGCTATGGGGAGACCCCTCCTACTTGAGGAAAGAGTAAAGGTGACTTTGTCTTGCAGCTTGGGTACCAGCTGGACCACAGTGGGGTACAGTACCTTGTGGGCTCCTGGGGTCTCTGATTCCAGACCTTGGCTCTTGGATGGCATTTCGGGACCTGCCCTGGGCCAGAGGGGAATCTAATGCCCTGCAAGGAGAGACTCAGGCCTGACAGCAATCACGCAAGCTGACTGACTAGCCTTTGGGCCTTGAGTGAATATTGACAGTAGCCAGGCAGCATTCAGCACAGGCCTCAGGCAGTGGCAGCCACGGGAGAGACTTCTCTGCTTGAGGGAAGGGAAGGGAAGAGTGGAAAAAACTGTCCTGTAGTTTGGGTGCCAGCTAATCTTCAGTATAATAGAGTAGCAGGTAGATTTCTAAGGTTCTTGACTCCAGGCCCTGGCTCCCAGATGGCATCTCTGGACCACCCAGGGCTAGGGGAACTTGCCAGCCTGAAGGGAAAGACACATGCTCAGCTGAATTTGCTACCTACTGATTGTAGAGCACTTGAGCCTTGAGGGAAAGTAGGCAGTAACCTGGCAGTGGTCACTAGAGGCCTTGGGCGAGACCCAGTGCTGTGCTGACTTTGGGCCTGACCCCATGCCGTCCTAGTGGTTGTGGCCACAGGGGTGCCTGTATCATCCCTCTCCCAGCTCCAGGCAGCTCGGCACAGAGAAAGAGACTCTGTTTGGAGAAAAGTAAGGAAAGAGAACAGGAGTCTCCTTGTAATCTAGGGAATTCTCTCTGATCTTATCCAAGACCACCAATGTGATACCTCTACAAGTCTGCAAGAGCCACACCATTACTCGGCTTGGGGTGTCCCTTGAAGCAGATATGGTTGCAGTAACCAAAGACTTAGATCACAACACCCAAGTTCCTTTGAATACTTTGAAAGCCTTCCCCAAAACGGACAGGTTCAAACAAGCCCAAACTGTGAAGACTACAACAAATACCTAATTCTTCAATGCCCAGACACTGACAAACATTCACAAGCATCAAGACCATCCAGGAAAATATGACATCACCAAATGAACTAAATAAGGCACTAGGGATCAATCCTGGGGAAACAGAAATATTTGACCTTTCAGACACAGAATTCAAAATAGCTGTTTCAAGGAAGCTAAACAAAATCCAAGATAACATGGAGAAGGAATTCAGAATCCTATTAGATAAATTTAACGAAGAGACTGAAATAATTAAAAACAAGCAGAAATTCTGGAGCTGAAAAATGCAATTGACATGTTGAAGAATGAATTCATCAGAGAATCTCATCGGCAGAACTGATCAAGCAAGAGAAATAATTAGTGAGCTTAAAGACAGGCTATTTGAAAATACAGTCAGAGGAGATAAATGGAAAAAGAACAAAATACAATGAAGCATACCTACGAATCCAGAAAATAGCTTCAAAATGGGAAATCTAAAAGTTATTGGCCTTAAATAGACGGTAGAGACAGAGATAGGCATAAAAAGTTTATTCAAAGAGATAATAACAGAGAACTTCCCAAACCTAGAGAAAGATATCAATATTCAAGTACATGAAGGTTATAAGCACCAAGCAAATTTAACACAAGGAAGACTACTTCAAGACATTTAATAATCAAACTCCCAAAGATCAAGGATAAAGAAAGGACCCTAAAAGCAGCAAGATAAAACAAAATAATAATAACATACAAAGGAGCTCCAGTACATTTGGCAGCAAACTTCTCAGTGGAATCCTTACAGGCCTGGAGAGAGTGGCATGACATATTTAAAGTGCTAAAAGAAAAAACTTTTATCCTGGAATAGTATATTCAGTGAAAATATCCTTCAAACATAAAGGGTAAATAGCCTTTTCCAGACAAAAGCTGAGGTATTTCATCAATAGCAGACTTGTTCTACAAGAAATGCTAAAGGGAGTTCTCAATCTGAAAGAAAAGGATGTTAATGAGCAAAAATAAATCATGTGAAGGTATGACACTCACTGGTAAAGTAAGTACACAGAATGTCATAACACTGTAATTGTGGTATATCTTGAGTAGAAAGACTAAAAGATGAACCTATCAAAAATAATAACTACAACAACTTTTCAAGATGTAGATAGTATAGTAAGATATAAATAGATATGACAAAAAGTTAAAAAGCTGGGAGATAAAGTTTAAGTGTAATTTTTATTAGTTTTCTCTTTGCTTCTTTATGTAATCAGTGTTAAATTGGCATCAGTTTAAAATAATAGGTTATAAGATAGTATTTGCAAGCCTCATGGTAACCTCAAATCAAAAAACATACAACAGATACACACACAAAAATACAAGAAATTAAAACATATCTCCTGAGAAAGTCACCTTCACTAAAAGAAGAACAGAAAGGAAGGAAAGGAGTAAAAGAAAACAACAAAACACCCAGAAAACATAATACAAATGTTAGTGGCATGGCATATGTAAATATCGGTATATCAAAGAGCTATCAGCACTCCCATGTTTATTGCAGCACTATTCACAATAGCCAAGATGTGGAAGCAATTTATATCCACCAACAGACAAATGGATAAAGAAAATGTGGTACATATACACAACGGAGTATTATTCAGCCATAAAAAGAATAAGATCTTGTCATTTGCAACAACATGGATGGAACAAAAGGACATTATGTTAAGTGAAATAAGCCAGGCACAGAAAGATAAACCTCACATATTCTTGCTTATTTGTGGGAGCTAAAAAATAAAATAAAATGATTGAACTCATGGAGATAGAGAGTAGAAAGATGGTTACCAGAGGCTGGGAAGGGTAGTGAAGATGGGGGTGGGGGAAGAGGGGATGATTCATGGGTACAAAAGTATAGTTAGACAGAATGAATAAGATCTAGTATTTGATAGCACAATGGGGTGACTACAGTCAACAATAATTTATTATACATTTTAAATAACTGAAAGAGTATAATTTGATTGTAACACAGAGAAAGGATAAATGCTTGAGGTGATGAATACCCCATTTACCCTAATGTGATTATTGTTCATTGTATGCCTGTATCAAAACATCTTATGTACCCCACAAATATATATACCTACTATGTACTCACAAAACGTAAAAAGAAACAAAAAGAATATATGGTTGATTGACTGTATTAATTATCCCATTTCTTCACCCCTCACTTTATCCAAGTCCTTCATTATTTAACTTCATGGCACCTTCCCTCTTTGCCTCTGAGCTCATCCATGTGAATTCCTTTAACCAATGATGATGCTAGCAAATGTGACACAGGCAGAATCTAGAAAAATGTGTTCCTTCTCTTTTACCTTAGTCATTATTTATTTTCTTGACATATGTAAGAAACACATGGAGTAGAGCTTGAGGGGCAGCCTTGTAGACTCTCAAAGATACTCTCTACTGAAAATACAAAAAAATTAGCTGGGTGTGGTGGCGGGTGCCTGTAGTCTCAGCTTCTAGGGAGGCTGAGGCAGGAGAATGGCGTTAACCCAGGAGGCAGCGGAGCTTGCAGTGAGTGGAGATCGTGCCACTGCACTCCAGCCTGGGCGACAGAGCGAGACTCTGTCTCAAAAAAAAAAAAAAAAAAAAAAAGATACTCTCAAGCCTGAGAGAGATCAGAACCACCTGCTTAAGTCTCAGCTGAATGCTCCTCTCCTGGGAGGCTTCCTTGGCCCCTCCACCTAATGAACCCTGCCTTGGGCAATAATCTCGCTAATTTTATACTGCCTTCATAGCACCCATTATATTAGTCCATTTTCACGCTGCTGAGAAAGAAATACCTGAGACTGGGCACTTTACAGAAGAAAGAGGTTTAATGGACTTACAGTTCCACATGGTTGGGGAGTCCTCACAATCATGGCAGAAGGCAAGGAGGAGCAAGTCATGTCTTGCATAGATGGCAGCAGGCAAAAAGAGAGAGAGCTTATGCAGGGGAACTCCTCTTTATAAAACCATAGGATTTCATGAGACTTACTCACTGTCACGAGAACCGTATGGAGGAAACCGCCCCCCTGATTCAATTATCTCCCACCGAGTCCCTCCCACAACACGTGGGAATTATGGGAGTATAATTCAAGATGAGATTTGGGTGGGGACACACAGCAAAACCATATCACCCATCATTAATGAAATTATCTTGTTTATATCATTGTGCTCATGTTTATTGTTTGTTTCCTCTACTAGAATGAAAGCACCACTGGATCAGGGACCTTGTCCATATTATTCACTAGTGTTTGTTTCTCTAGCATCTACAACAATGCCTAGCCATTAGCAGGTAATTAGGAAGTATTTGTTGAATAAATTAAATTTGAATGAATTAAAAATGAATAAATACGTTGGTGGAAGGAATAACTGGAATGAAGATTGGTATTAGGATAGATGATAAAAGAATTTACTAATTGATATGCCCCAGGCATGGACAGATTAGAAAGACTGACATCCATAGAAGGCCTGGAGGCCCCCTCTTGCCAGATGACATTTTAGTGGACCCAAGGAAGACCCAGAGGATCCCTGAAGTAGTTCAACATTTTAACAACGGGTCTGTCCCCCAGTGCATACCATTTGAACACCACTCTGCTGGCTAGGACAACCGTGTAATGTGCTATGGTAACAAAGTTTCATGGACTGGACAAATACATGCAGTGGCTCATTTTTGAGTGCTCAGTAACGTCATCTTAGTGCCCGCAAATCATGTATCTGAGGCTATGTAAAAACAAGATTGATCAGCTCGAATGTCAAGCTCTCAGGCATCTTTCTTTGCTTTGTGGGATTGAAATCATTTAAGGAAAGGAATGAGATCACTTACACTTTTTAAAGACAGAGGGACGCCCTGAGCTTCCCACTTCTCCCACCCACATTTCTCTGAAGTCAGTGAGGCACTACTTCTGCTTGGCAACAAAGAAGCTGCCTTCTCTTATTTCCCAAAGTCCCCCTTTTTTTTTGCCAAGATAATCTTTCCCAGACAGAGGCATTCAGGAGAAACAGAAGTCTCCAGTCCCCAGAAGTGGGAAGGGAGGCAGGAAATCACACAGAAAAGGCCCTGGCGGTACTTAGTCAAATGAGTTCAGCATTTGGATAGGGACCAGCAGCTGACACACATATGAGAAGATTAGGAGAGTATGTGTACTGAATAGTTCACCAAAACCAAAAAAATTAAAATTGTAAGGCTGTGGGAAAAAATACTAGTTATGACAATAAAGCAATTAATTTTCCTTACAAAGTATCTGTTAACCACAATTGGCAAATTAATCACCAAAATAATCCACACTATAAAACTTCACTTGGTTGTTTGAAAAAGGAGAAAGCCTGTTAATCAGAGCCAATTTTTAATGGCTGATTTTTCTAAAGCCCTTTTAGTGCTCAAATAAGGGTAACTACTAACAGTCTTTTGGACAACTAGTATCAAGAATGAATGAGAATCATTCTTAAGGACTTTAGGTTGTTATATTCATTAGTTGCTAGCGTACTTAAAAGTAGATTGTTAGTATTATTGTATTAAGTATCCTGTCTTGTTTCTCAGAAATATTTTCTCCACACATGTTAATACTTTAAAAATCAGTCCATGCAATGATATGATGATTAGAACCATAAATAGTTTGGACACTAATTAATGAAGCTTTTCATTTTTAGGAAAACAGCAGAATTATCTCAGAAAGGCTATAGGTGCACAGCTTTTAACTCTACCTCCTGCTGCTAAGGGATGTTAAATATTGGTAAACAGAAAGTGAACACAGAAGAAAGAATTTCTGATTGATGAGGGCAAGTCTTTCAAAAACCATCCAATTTAAAAGATACCCTTTTCCTGGCCAAAAACCAGAGAAGTCTCTAACCCTCTCCAACCACAATTTCAGTAATTTTTTAGATGGCATTTTTCCTCAGAACCATTAACATTATAGGACAGAATTCTATCATCCCTACAATTGACAGATAGCAAAAAATAACCCTCCAAAAGCCAGAATAATGGAAAACATGGATGAAATCATAAAGTCACAGTAAGAAGTTCCATAAAGAGTAAACTGATTATGTTACAAGTCAGGGAGTTCTGTGAAATTGTGTTGTCTAAAATCGAGAAGTAACTAAGATAGGCTATTCCATGCAACGTGCTGTCGAGGGTAGAACAGACTAGTAGTGATCACTCCAGGCTCAAGATTTAACCAATAACCTAGTAATAAGGATGGGTACCTAACAATAGAAACACACCACAGAGGTGGCGGGCGCCTGTAATCCCAGCTACTCCGGAGGCTGAGGCAGAGAATTGCTTGAACCCGGGAGGCGGAGCTTGTAGTGAGCCGAGATTGCACCACTGCACTGCAGCCTGGGTGACAGAGCGAGACTCCGTCCCAGACAAAAAAAAAAAAAAAAAAAGGAACATACCACAGATATGCACATGAAAAGGGGTGGGGGTAGGTTGTGATGACAAAGGTTACTAAACACAAGTGCTTTACTTTATTCCTTAGTTTGGGTTGACCCATTTGCCCCCACAGGGCATGCGATGGGGGTGTGGCTCGCTTCCTGAGTGCCCTGCTGCTCAGACCTCTAGGGGAGCACACAGGCGGGCAGGCTGTGGGGCTCCGACCCCACCGCAGTGTCTAGGGGTGAATGTTTAGGCTCCCCAGCCCCAACAGGCGTGTGTTAAAGAGTGCTCTATTAGTTTGCCGTTTATAGGTGGCTTGTGTTAACCAGCTCAATTAGACCCTCTACCCTGTCACAAGGACAGAGGGCTTTCTGTATCCCGGGTTCTTGCCTGGTGCACCCGAAGAATCAGATGACACGTGGGCTTGGAGAATGAGTGCAAAGTTTTAGTGAGTGGAAGTAGCTCTGGGCGGATGGGGGAGCCAGAAGGGAGATGGTTTTCTCCTGGAGTTGGGCGGCTCGGGGGCGGCTGTCCTCCCACTGCCCCACCGAACTCCACCTGGTCCCACCTGTGGACGGCCTGCTGGCTTGCCGGTGCCTGTGCCTGTTCTATATGCTCTTCCGCGGTCATGCTCCTCTCGACGTCCTCTCAATGACCAGCCGCTTGCGTCTTCTTCCTCCAATGCGCTCCGCAGGACGTCCTGCCGCTTGTGTCTCTGCCTTGCTAGGGTCTCATGTCTTTATAGTCCCAGGATGGGGGCGTGACTGGCCAGCGTGGTCTTGGAAAATGGAACATTAGGGCAAGAAGGCAGAAGTGCCAGTACTCACCTAGGTCTGTAGGGATGGAGCCCTAACCAGGGACCACCCCCGTCTCTAACCAGCACTTCTGTTCCCCCATTCCTTATCATTTAAAGGGACCACACTCTACCCTTCCCAGCACTCCCGTATCATCATTGTTTTATAAAATCCCAAGCTGAATAATTTGTTATTATAAGCCAAGAAACCTGAAATCAGACCCAACCGGTTTGCATCCTTAGTATCCTAGGGCAGAAACTGGCAACCCCAAACCAGAACGATGCTTGAATAAATCCTATTTCTCTTTCAAGTACTCCACACCAAAACCAGTACAAAAGCTCTGTTCTAACACTTATCCTAATTATGGGGCGGGGGGGTGGGGGTGGCGGGGCAGAGGTCAGTAATTTATTCTGAGAATCAATGGAATTTATTTTGGAATCAATGGCATCAAAGAAAAAAAGGTTTTAAAAGTCAGTAATCTCTATATTGAAGCAGTAGTTTTAGACGCTTTAGTGATAAAATGCCAGACACAGCTTATTGCTAAGCAAGCATGAACAAAGCCCAAAACTAAGATCAAACACCTGGGAGAAGACAGACAGAATGGCAAAGTGTAAATGTTGACCAAACTGAGTAGAGGCTGAAGCTGAAAATTAAGAGCTCAGAACACCAAATGACTACATAGGGAGCCTGAACACCAGGGTCAAAGAGGAACATAGGTAGTCAAGGACATAGAATTTAGAAGAGTGTATGATGGGTATCCATTGCAAAAACAAATATGAACAGACAAGTACAGATAAACAGATCCACAGGGGACAAAGACATGAAGCTCAAGGACTAAGCTCTTGACACTTCTAGTATCCTGGTTCTAATCCTGTTTCAAAGCCCAGTTGTAACTCTGCTATTGGATTGTCTATGATACTTCTGCATTCTTGTAGTAAATTCTCCAACCCTTCTTCTTTGTTGTTTCCTGTTACTTGTAACCAAAGAATTTTTATTAACATCGCATATGTACGTTATAAAGATCTGGAAGCATATTGCCAAGTAGTTCTTCAGAGAGTGCATGGGATTCATTTACCCAGTGACAGGCGCCTGCTTACCTCCATTCTTACTAACTGGATATTTTCATTCTTTCAATTCTTTACAAATTCTTTTTTATATTCTAATGACCAGTTTACTCAGAAATAGCACACTGTCTTTGCCACAGAAATATAGGAGGGATGGATACTGCTAAGAGATTTAGACTCAGAGAACAGGGACTCCTATTGATATAAATTTGTATTCTCTTCCATTGGAAAAAAACGATGAGATCATTTATGACTAAATATGGAATAGTAAGATCATGCTAAGCAAGGGGATCTTTGAATGAATGGACAGAAGGATGGATAAGTGTGTGCTGCATCACAGTTGAAAAGGAACTGAACATGGTGGATACATTTTAGGTCTGAAGGAAATTGCCCAACCTGTAAAGATTTCCTCATGATCCCACTGGTGTCCAAAGCTGATCCATCAAAAGGATACCTACTCTGCCACAATTTATTAATCATAACTTTACATAATAAGATCAGATATAAGAATTATAATGGAGGAAATTATTTTGTAGAACTGACTACACTGCTAGCCAGTGAGTAACTGAAGATTATGAAACTTATCAAAGAGTTCAGGTGAGTAGGTAGTTAAATATGTACCAATCAATATATTCTAAATAAAGCTGGTTAAAATATGTATTATGTTGCTCTCAAAGACACAAAAAATCTGGGAATGATCCCACTGGTGAGCATGAAAATAAATGTGTAAGAAGTATATAAATAGCAATAGCAACCCCAAAAAGCCCCCTAAATTTTAATTTTAAAAGTAAAAGTGGTTTAAATAGAGATATATGTCTTGAGATGGGATAATTGGTATTATTAGATGTAAGTTATTTCCT
This sequence comes from Theropithecus gelada, assembly GCF_003255815.1. NCBI lineage: Eukaryota > Metazoa > Chordata > Mammalia > Primates > Cercopithecidae > Theropithecus > Theropithecus gelada. The sequence continues at coordinate 30,292,241 of NC_037683.1, read as the reverse complement.
GAATATAATTAAAATTCAACAAAGATAAATCTAGAACTTGATAAAATATTCATCTGAAAGAAAAACCTGTGGGGCTTATAAAATGTTGGATTAATGGGGGCACTTATCCAAACATATTTTAAAGATTACCATAAAGCTACAGTAATCAAAAAAGTGTAGAACTGGCAATAGAATAAACAAGAAAAAGTTAATTTTAAAAAACAGATTAATATGATAAATCTGACAGGAATGAAACATGATAAAGTTTGCATTTCAAATCAGTGAGAACAAGATGGATTAGTGAATTATACTTGGGAAAAAATAAATTAGAACCATTATGTATCTGTCAAGGTCAACTGCAAAAATCCAGTGTATTTATTAGCTAGTTTAAGCAGAAGGAAATTTATTACATGATACTAAAGGGCTTACGGAATCATTAAGAGAAATGGCAAACAAACAAACAAACAAGCAAACAAACAAAAACCCATAGTCTGTACTTCCAGGAACAGCTCCTAAAGCCACAGGGTAGGTCTGGGCTAGGAAAGTTGGTGCCAATTTGCTAAATTTCTTCTACAGTGGCTAGGTCTGAAGCCATACTGCCTTTGCTAGTTTCTGCACAACTCACTTGCCAAATTAAATCTCACACAAGTACATTTGATCCACAAAAGCTAAGTCACGTCAGCAACACTCGTTACATAGATGGGTGGAAACTGCAGGTTTTAGTTTTCCAGCCTGTGCAATGCAAGGAAGGGCATTAGAAGGAGGAGGACTAGATGGTGAGCTGAGCAATTTACACAAACCAAAATAATCCTCAGATACCTTAAATGTAAAGAACCAAATAATGAAATATAACAAAATATAGATACGTTTAGGCATTTAAACTGATATTTTTTAGTATTTGAAGTATTACACTATATGTTAGTATGGTGTATAATAACATGCATTGGAAACATCTTGAAGTTATCAGTATGTAATTGCTTGTTAATTATGGTGCCTCACACAGACTGTCAGGCATTCTTTAAAAGAATTAGAGGATATTTAATTATATGGAAATATTTCACAATAGATCACTGAGTTTTAAAATTAGGTAATACAAGTTATAGGGTACAAATTCATTTTGTGAATTATTCCTGTAAATTGTGTTATATTCAGTACACATTAATAGATATATTACATGTAATGTACATTTTAATTTATAACATGTAACAAAACACATAACACACACATATATTTCTGGGGAGAAAGAGAATGAGAGTGAGAAGGAAAAAGATTATAAAAATGGTAACAATGAGTATTTCAGAACAATGTGGTTGTGGGTTTATTTTATTTCTTTTTTTGCTTATAATTTCTTAAGTAGATATACAATAATAGAGTATCCCCTCTGTTACAAGAGGAGGTTTTCTAAAAAAAAAACACACACACACACAAAAAAAAGAACAATGAACCAATATAATTTAGAAAAAAAGATTTTTTAAAGATTTTAGAAAAAATGTTTTTTAAATCCTAAATAAATGTTACCTAACTTTTTTTTTTTTTTTTTTTTTTGAGACGGAGTCTCGCTCTGTCGCCCAGTCTGGAGTGCAGTGGCGCTATCTCCTCTCACTGGAAGCTCCGCTGCCTCCCGGGTTCACGCCATTCTCCTGCCTCAGCCTCCCTAGAAGCCGGGACTACAGGTGCCCGCCATCAGGCCCGGCTAATTTTTTTGTATTTTTAGTAGAGACGGGGTTTCATCGTGTTCGCCAGGATGGTCTGGATCTCCTGACCTCATGATCCGCCCACCTCGGCCTCCCAAAGTGCTGGGATTACAGGCGTTACCTAACATTTTTAATGAAAGTTAACGTTTACTGAGAACTTGCTATTTGACAGCCACTGTTCTTAGTGTTTTAAATGTATTAATATATTTATTCTTCATAACAACCCAAAAGGTAGACACTATTACTATTTTCATTTTACAATGAGGGAACACAAAAGGTTGTGTAAATTGCCTGACATCATACAACTAGCAAGTGGTTGAGCTTACTATACAACACTGTTATAAAACCCAAGCTCTTGGTATTGACGGAACGTACCTCAAAATAATAAGAGCTATTTATGACAAACCCACAGCCAATATCATACTGAATGGGCAAAAACTGGAAAAATTCCCTTTGAAAACTGGCACAAGACAGGGATGCCCTCTCTCACCACTCCTATTCAACATAGTGTTGGAAGTTCTGGCTAGGGCAATTAGGCAAGAGAAAGAAATCAAGGGTATTCAGTTAGGAAAAGAAGAAGTCAAATTGTCCCTGTTTGCAGATGACATGATTGTATACTTAGAAAACCCCATTGTCTCAGCCCAAAATCTCCTTAAGCTGATAAGCAACTTCAGCAAAGTCTCAGGATACAAAATTAATGTGCAAAAATCACAAGCATTCTTATACACCAGAAACAGAGAGCCAAATCAGGAATGAACTTCCATTCACAATTGCTTCAAAGAGAATAAAATACCTAGGAATCCAACTTACAAGGGATGTAAAGGACCTCTTCAAGGAGAACTACAAACCACTGCTCAGTGAAATAAAAGAGGACACAAACAAATGGAAGAACATACCATGCTCATGGATAGGAAGAATCAATATCGTGAAAATGGCCATACTGCCCAAGGTAATTTATAGATTCAATGCCATCCCCATCAAGCTACCAATGAGTTTCTTCA